>NC_091441.1:80504591-80804591 GCF_964237555.1 Oryctolagus cuniculus
CAAGGAAAACAAAATCATTAGAAGGAAGCCAGAATGGGTAGAGATGGTGCAGGGAAAAAAAATGAGTTTTAAAAAAAATTTTCCTAGGTGTTGCTTGGATACTTTGAAATATTTGAGACCATATGGTGGTCTCAGAACAGAGGGCTAGAAATAACGTTGTTTAAGGTGCATTAAAAACCCACTAAACAAGATGAATCGATTGTGGGAAAACTATTTGCAATACTTAAAAGCAAATTAGGGGCTGGCATTGTGGTGTAGGTGGTTAATCCTCTGCCTGAGACACTGGCATCCCATATGGGGACCAGTTTGAGCTCCTCCTGCTCCACTTCTGATCCAGCTCCATGCTAATGCACCAGGGAAAGCAGTGGAAGGTGGTCCAAGTGCATGGGCCTCTGCACCCATGTGGGAAACCCAGAAGAAGCCCTTGGCTTCTAGCTTTGGCCTGGCCTAACCCTGGCCATTGCAGCAGTTTGGTGAGTGGAAGATCCCTTTCTCTTCCTTTCTCTGTAACTCTGCCTTTGAAATAAATAAAATTTTTTTAAAAATTTGTATTTTAAAAAAAGGCAGTTTAACTCCTAATATCCTGAGCCATCAGTACTTGTGCTATTTTTAAAAAATGGATCAATTGATTGGTTTGAAAGGCAGAGTGACAGAAATACACACACACACACACACACACACACCCTCCCCAGATAGCTTCCATCTGCTGGTTCATTCCCCAAATGGCTGCAAAAGCCAGGGCTGGGCCAGGCTAAATCCAGGATCCAGGACTCTGTCCCATACATCCCATGTGGGATGAGTCATCATCTACTGCTTCCCAGGCGCATCAGCAGGGAGATGGATCAGAAACGGAGCAGCTGGTTCAGGTACTGGCATTCCATAATGGAATCCTGGTGTCCCAAAAGGGATTTAACCTGCTGGGTCACAGCACCTGCAGATGGTAAAGGAACCATCTGGAAAAGGATGGGCATGAAATGCAGTCAGCCAGTGCCTGCCCTATTTTCTGTAGGTTATCCCCAGCCTTGCACAGCTGCCCACTAAAGTGCTGGAAGGGAATGCCAGCAGCTAAAGGCTTGTGAGCTATGTGAACGTGGTTGTGCATGATGGAGTAGAATGTCACGGTGTGCTTTCCTCCCCCAAATCGAGCACACCTACGGACTTTGCAAAGTCCCAAGGGCTTTGGAAAGTAGAGTAAGAGGACCTTTGCAAGCCTGGTTAGATTTGAGCTACAGAAGTGAATGTGTTACTGTTCCCTGCCCCTTCCCCGCAAGCATCCCGTGGTTGCATCATCGTCAGGGTAGTGGTTTCTACCTTAGGGGTATCTGTGTGTTTGAGCTGTTGATGGCCAACCCTTGTCTTAGAGGAAATGCTGCCCTTGTATGAAGGGAGAGACGTAATCAACGCTTGTTGCTTGTCTGAGTTGGTTTGCTTTTACGATACCATCTAGGTATTCAAAACATGCAGCCCCAAGGTGGTTCCGTCAACATTTTGGTTGTATTTTTCCCTCTGTCTTCTCATCAAGAAACATATTGCATTGCTTAGCTTTTCAGGTGGGAGCAAAGTGCCTCTCTCGTCTGCCTTGTGTTGCTCTGATCATGTGTGTGTTTGCTAATGAGCCCGACTGGTGATTCTTGACGTGTGTCTAGAACCTGGGTTTTTTCTTGATGTCAGTGACATGCATGAATTTGAACCCTATTAATTTCAGGCTTTGTGATGAGACTGAGATAACAGAGCTGACATTTCCCTCAGTGTTGTCTATGGAAAGAGCTTTGCTAAGCAAATAAATAGTGTACATAAATTTACCTGGGAGCTGTTTTACATTGTCTTAAAAAATCATCAGGTGCTTTGGAAAACCTTTATTTAACATTCACTTAAAATGCTTGTTCTTTTGTACTGCAAAGTTCTAAGCAATTGCATCTCTCTGAGTCTCAGTCCTCCCACCCGTCTTGGAACTGGGTGTAACAATATCCCCTATCTCAGACTGCTTTTATGGGGTGAAATGAAACAATATAAAGGATTTGGAACTGTGTTTGAAACTTAATGCATGTATTTTAATTCTAGTTTTTTTTTTTTTTTAGCAACTTTCCTGAGGCATAACTGATGTACAATAAATTGTCCCTATTTAAAATCGTGCAACCTGTGAAGCCCATCTCCATGATCAAAACAGTGACTGCAGCTGGCATCCCTCAAAGCTCCCTGTGCTCCTCTGTAATCCTCTTGGCCATCTGTAGGAGCCACAGATGTGTCTGTCACAACAGATGGGTTTGCATTTTCTAGAATTGTCCTTAAGTGGGTTCAAACTAGGTACTCCTGATTTGTCTGCTTTTTCTTCCAGCACAATTATTCTCTGACTCATTGTTGCTCTGTGTATCAAGAGCTTGTTTCTGTTTTTCCTACAAGACAGACTAACTCATTCTTTTTCACTGCTGAGTAATATTCCGTTATATGCCTCATATTGTTTATCCATCCACTTGTTGAAAGAGACATTTGGAGTTTCTATAGTTTTGGCGTTCAACATAAAATTGCTGTGCACACTTTGTCTATGAATGTGTGCTGACATAGACTTTCATTTCTCTCTTGATCTTACAACTTTTTTTTTATTTGAAAGGGAGGGAGAGAGGAGAGAGAGATGGACAGATGTGGGCTCACACCTGCTTATCTCCAAATGCCTATAGGGCTAGGGCAGGGATAGAGCAGCCAGGAGCCAGGCACGTAATCCAAGTCTCCCATGTGGGCAGCAGAGTCCCAGTTACTTCAGCCATGACTGCTGTTGGTTCCCAGTGTTGACTGGAGTCAGCAGCTAAAGCTGAGACTAGAACCCCGGCACTTGGAAGTGGGAAATTGACATCATCAGACCAAGCACTTGCTCCCAGGTTTGCTTTCTGTATCAGGGAGCAGAATGGCTGGTTCAAGTGCAGATAAAACTTTGACCTTTTAAGAAACTGTCAAACTGTCTTTGCGAGTGGCTCCACCAGCAGTGCGTGAGCACTGCATTTCCTTCACATTCTTGCCAGTCCACGGTGTGCCCTGTATCTCTCATTGTAGGCATTTTCATCGGCAGGTAGTGTTACAACATTGTGAGTTGAGTGTGCGTTTCCCTAATGACTAGATATGTGACACATTGTTCATTTGTTTATTTGCCATCGCTTTATGTCTGTTGGTGAAGTCTATTCAAATTATTTGCCCAGTGTTTTTGGGGGATATGTGGTGGTTTGTTTTCGGAATTTTGAGAGTTCCTTAGATATTCATAATGCAGTTCCATTATCAGATAATCAGACTGCAAATATTTTTTCCCTGTCAGTGGCTTCTCTTCATTCCAACAGCATCTTTGGAAGAGCACAGCTTTATTTGTTGAAGTCCAGTCTGATAATTTTTTTTTTTTGTATTTAAATGCTTTTGGAGTTTTAGAAGTGTGCTCCTTATGCTACAATCACAAAGATTGTTCACTGTGTTTTCTTTAAGACTGTTTTTTTTAGTTTTAGGCTTTATATTTAGGTCTGTGATCTATTCTTAGTTGATTTTTGGATATGATGCACTTAATGCATTTTTAATAGGTAAAAACATGGAAATGGCTTATCACAAATTCTTGTGGCCAGTGTTGTGGTGTAGCAGGTAACACTGCCACATGTGATGCTGGCTGCTGCTGCTGCTGCTTTTTTTTTTTTTTAAAGATTTATTTTATTTATTTGAAAGAGTTAAAGGAGAGGTAGAGCCAGAGAGAGGTCGGTCTTCCATCTGCTGGTTCACTCCCCAAATGACTGCAATGACCAGAGCTGAGCCAATCTGAAGCCAGGAGCCTGGAGCTTCTTCTGGGTCTCCCATGCAGGTGGAGGAGGTATCCAAAGACTTGAGCTTGGCCAGGCCATAGCAGAGAGCTGGATTGGAAGTGGAGCAGTTGGGACTTGAAGAAGCATCCATATGGGATGCTGGCACTGTAGGCCGGGGCTTTAACCTGCTGCACCACAGTTCCAACCCAAGATGCTGGCTTCTTATGTGTATGCCAGTTCGTGTCCCAGCTAGGCTGCTCCACTTCCAATCCAGCTCCCTGCGATTGGCCTGGGAAAAGCATCAGAAGATGGCCCAAGTATTTGGGCCCCTGTCATCCACGTGAAATGATGCTCCTGACTCCTGGCTTCAGCTGGCCCAGCCTTGGCCATGATGGCCATCGAGGGAGTGAACCAGTGAGTAGACGATCTCTGTCTGTCCCTCTCTCTGTAACTCTGACTTTCAAATACATAAATAGATAAGTCTTCAAAAAAAATAAATTCACCTCTGTTTCCTAGGTGAAGTTGCTGAGAACACTTGGAAGCAGTAACATTTATTTAAAAAATGATTTAGGCATTTAATAAGTCAGATTGGTATTCTCACACAAGTTCATTTGAATTAGTAGTGAGTTAAAGGGTATAAAAATGTAAACATTACAGCTTTTACAGAATTTTACAGAATTTTTAAAAAAGGTTTATTATTTGAGAGACAGAGTTATAGGTGGGGAGACACACACACACACACACACACACACACACACACAGAGAAGTCTTCTGTCTGCTGGTTCACTCCCCAGGAGCTCCAGCTGCAATGGCTGGAGCTGAGCTGCTCCGAAGCCAGGAGCTTCTTCTGTGTCTCCCATGTGGGTGGGTGTAGGGGCCCAAGTGCTTGGGCCATCTTCCACTGCTGTCCCAGGCACACTAACAGGGAGCTGTTCCGATGAGAATACTCTAGGCAGGGGTGGGTTTTATGCCTCACAGTTAAGATGCTGGTTAGGACCCCTGCATCCCACCTTGCAGTGCCTGCATCCTAACTTCAGCTTCCTGCTAATGCAGATGTTTGGAGGCAGCAGTGATGTATCAAGGAGTCGGGTTGCTGCCACCCAAATGGGAGGTTGTAATTGAGTTCCTGGCTCCCTGGCTCCTGGTTTCAGGTCCCAGGTCCCAGTCATTGTAGGCCATACATTTAGGGAGTGAACCAGTGAATGGGAACTCTCATTTATTCTCCCTCTCTCTCCCTCAAAAGAGTTTTGTGCGTATTTTAGACAAATAGTGTCTGTGTAGCTCAGAACAGTGAGAAGAAAGCTTGCAAGCCAGGCAACTTGAGCAGCAACTGTTCGGGAAAACTCTGATGAATCGTTGACTCTCTCAGCCTTGGTTTCTTTAGCTGTCAATCACAGAAGTTAGGCGAGTTTTGAAGTGTTCAGCATGCAGATCCTGGTTGAACCTGTGGGAGTGGGCCAGATCCCCAGGGGTTCTCCTGTCTGTCTTGGTAGGGGGTAATTGATCTGTGGATATGTCGTTCTTCAAGCATGTATGGATGTCATTCTTATACAAAAAACATACATAGATTTGAAAAACCTTTTGGCTGCTTACTGATACTATGTCATTTATGCATTTTTAAAAAGTGAATTATTTGTTTATTTCAAAGGGAGAGCATCAGAAACAGATTTTTCACCTGCAGGTTCACTCCCCTAATGATGGCAATAGCTGGGTCTGGGCCAGGCCAGAGCCAGGAGCCCAGAACTCCATCCTGGTCTCCCAGGTGGTTGGCAGAGACCACTTGGCCTGTGTTCTGCTGCCTTCTTAGATGCATGAGCCGGGAACTGGGTTGAAAGTAGAACTTGAATTGGGCGCTGTGATAATGGGATGTGGGTGATACATAAATAGCAGCTTAACCGAGTGTACCACAACATTGGCCTCATTTATCCGTTTTTGTAATCAAAGACTATAACATTGCAACTGCTGCGGCATTGGAAATAGATATTGAACTTTATTTCCACCGGTAAAAGATATTCTGAGTTCAGCTGGGGAAACTGCACTACATGGTCTTCTGCTGAGGTTCTGTTAGCTTTGAGGTTGAGTGAGATGGTGATCTAACCCAGTGGTCAGCAGCCGTGGCTACTGGTAGTTGCAGCAGCATGGACATGCCAGCTTGTTGAGACAGTTCCAGCCCAAGGGGACCAAATGATTCGACTCTGCTCCCAGGCCCCTGGTGGAGGTCTTCTCCCTGCTGGATCATGTGCCAGTGGCTCAGAAGGTGGCCTGGACGGGAGGTGGAGTGGTGTGCATCTCTCCTGGGAAGGTATTTGCAGCTCTTGTCCTTCTGCAGGAATAGTTAGAATCTCTGACAGATGGGGGCTGGCACTGTGGCACAGTAGATTAGACTGCCACCTGTGGTGCCGCTGTCCCTTATGGGCACCAGTTTGACTCACAGCTGCTCCACTTCCAGCCCAGCTCCCTGCTTACGTGCCTGGGAAAGCAGTGGAAGATGACCCAAGTCCTTGGGCCCCTGACACCCACGTGGGAGACCTGGAGAGGAGGCTTCTGGCTGCTGGTCCAGCCTTCTCCAGCCATTGCAGCTCGTTGGGGAATGAACCAACAGATAGAAGTTCCCTCTCTCTGTCTCTCCTTCTCTGTCTCTCTAACTCTACTTTTCAAATAAATAGATGTTAAAAAACTCTCTGAATATCCCATGTGATGTGGTGGCCTTCAAACCCTCTGGAACATGTTAATAAGCAGGCTAGGTGGGGTGGCAAGAAGCACCCATGCTAAATGTTAGCACAACAGCAGATCTGCGCCCATGCTCACATACACACACCCCCTAAGCGGCATTTACAAGCTGCCTAGGCTCTCAGCTTGGAGCATTATAGTTAGAACTGATTTCCTTGGTGAGGCTATGGATGAGATTTTATGCATTTCTAATATGTATTCCAAGAAGTTCGTCAATGTCAGCATGGCATAAAACAGATAAAGATGTGCTGTGCTCTCCCTTAGCTTACCTGCCTTCAGCACGTCTCCTCGCAAGTGTTGCTGGTAGCCCAGGCGTCTAGTGGCATCACCAGAGAACAGAGAACAGGGAGGGCATGTGGCAGTTACTTAAGCTGCTCTGTCATCGGCTCAGGTGTCAGCTTCCCTGGGGGCAGGTGCTTAAGGGGAGAAGAAGGCATGTTGGTCTGCAGCAGGTGGATGTGCAGCCCGTGGCACGATGCTCCACGTGCAAACTTGCACTTGCCTGTGAGTGACTTGGGGCACAGGGGCCAAGCTCGTGTGGCAGCACCCCCTACCCACCGAGTCTCATGATGGACTCTGTGTGCCTTGGGTGCGACTTCTCGGTCTGCGTGTTCAGCTCACCACAGGTGCCCGTGGTTGCTGCTCTGTTTCTGAGGGTATGGAGCCGGGTGGAGGGGTGGCAGATTTCTCCTTCTCTCCCTGGGTCCTTGGGCAGGGCCAGTGCCATGGCTGCTTTACTGCATGGGGACACCTGTTTTTGGTGGCCCTTAGCGCTGTGTGTAAAAACCATTTGTCTCCTTTCCATGGCAAGAGTTTCTGGACAGTGGGCGCAGGTGTTTGATTTTTGTTGCATGATGTCAAAATAAGTAAAAAAAAAAAAAATTATCTCTCAGGATCCGCTTTCCTATGGCCTGTCATTCCAGCTTTACACACAAGTTGGAAGGTTTCTCCGCAGTCTGAGGTTGTGAATGATGCGCTAACCTTCCAGTTGCTTCAGAGTGTTCCATCGTGAATGCTTGCTCGGCACGGGCAACTGCATTCTCTTAGTCATGGACATTTGGGGGTTCCCCATTACCCCAGAGCAAAGGCAGATCCCAACCTCAAGAATAACAGCAGCTCACTGGTGATCATCCATGTGACGTCCTTTTGTGGACCTGTCGTGAGTTTTCCTGAGAAAATGCAGACCAGAGGGCTGGCTAGGTCCTGGGGCAGGTGCATATTTAATGTTTCAAAATGCTAACAGCTGACCAACCGTGGTGGCCTTCCATGTTATAATCCAATGCTCCTTGCAAGTCTTGTGCTTTGAAAGGAAGGAATTGATGGGAGACTAGTTTGGAAAATAACTTGTGTGTTTCGTTTGGTTTTGGGGTCACAGCGCAATATTAGGAAACATGATTAGCTCATAGGGTTAGGGAACATATGGGCTAAATAAGTCCTCGTGGACTTACAGCTTTCTTCAAAACTATAGGATCCAAGGGTCCCACATAGATGTTAGGCATAAGATGTTCACTTGGTAGCACTCTCCTAAGAAAACCGGCTGCTGTGGTGGTGAATGGTGGGTGTTTTCTGCTTGGGTCTGAATACCAGCTTCTCCTTTTGCTAGCGTGTAGTGTGTTACCAGTGGCTGCACTGCTGGTGAGCGCTCCTGGCTGCAGCTCTTCCCAGGCTGCATGCTTGGTGTTGCGCGCTCTGCATGGGTGACTTTCCATTCAGGGCTCATGCATGCACTGGGAGTCCTCGGCCTGAGTTATTTCCCGTGTCTCAGTCCATTAACAAACTTGGTCAAGAGACCAGGAAGGGAAATCGCATTCTGGAAATATTATTAGCACTTTGCGGTGCATGCTAACGACTGCACATTTACAGCCGATTAGGTTTTGCTCTCTCTCTTTTCTTAGGGACTATGACAGGAATTTTGAGGCTGAGCTCTGCCCAATAATAAATAGAAGCAGTGAGGTCATTTTCTACCTGGCCGGAGGAAAGCTTCACAGCAAGAAGACAGGAATTCAGACATATGTTTGGCATTTGGTGGGGGATGGGAGAGACTCAAGGTTTTCAGAGCTGCCCAAGCAGATTATTTTCCGTTGAATATGAACATTCCCAATTATTTATTGTAAGTGATGATGTTTTTTTCTCCCCACCACAAGGTTTTTAAAGATTTTGTTTATTAGGGCCGGCGCTGTGGCGCAGTGGGTTAACGCCCTGGCCTGAAGTGCCAGCATCCCATATGGGCACTGGTTCGAGTCCCTGCTGCTCCTTTTCCGATTCAGCTTTCTGCTATGGCCTAGGATAGCAATAGAAGATGGCCCAAGTCCTTGGGCCCCTGCACCCACGTGGGAGACTTGGAAGAAGCTCCTGGCTCCTGGCTTTGGATCAGCGCAGTTATGGCGGTTGCGGCCATCTGGGGAGTGAACCAGCGGATGGAAGACCTCTCTCTGTCTCTACCTCTCTCTGTAACTCTGTCTTTCAAATAAATAGAATCTTAAAAAAAAGATTTTGTTTATTTGAGAGGCAGAATACAAGACAGAAAGGTCTTCCATCCACTGGTTCACTCCCCAAATGGCTGCGATGGCTGGAGCTGGGCCCATCCGAAGCCAGGAGTCCCAAGCTTCTGGAGGGTCTCCCATGTGGGTGCAGGTGCAGGTACCCAAGTACTTGGGCCATCATCTTCTTCTCTCCCAGGGTATAGCAGGGAGCTGGGCCAGAAGAGGAGCAGCTGGGACACGAACTGGCACCCATAAGGGGTGCCAGCACTGTAGGCAGGGGCTTAGCTTACTACACCACAGTGCTGGTACCACCACAAGGGTTTTAAAGGAATATTTTGAAGCACAGATCTCAAAATGATGGCCCACTCTTCATGCAGGTCCACAGGAATGTTTTGTTTGGTCCAGATTGTGTTTAAGACCTAGTTTTTTTTTTTTTTTTAAAAAAACTGGTTGCGTTTTTTGAGTATTATAAGATTTCACATGAAAGTCCAATTTTTGGGCAACAGTGAGTTTTTCTGTTTGGCAACAATCTCATGCAGTTGACACGCTGGCTTCCCCCAACAGATGGGGCAGTTTCCATTTTCTGTGTCACCACAAGTCTGGCTTCCCACATGTAGGCTGACTCCCGTGACCCTGCAGTATATGCAACTGAGTAGGAGAGCTTTGACTCGAATGTTCCAGAAGGAAGGTGACAATAACTAGAAGATGTTATTCCAAGTGCCTTTGTCACTTGATAGCACGATGGGATCAAACTTGCCAAGGGTTAAGTGGTTAGACCCTAGTCTGCTGTATGGCCAGCACAGGTTGCTTAGCCTGTCTGAGCACTAGTTTCCTTGGTTATGCCTACTTGACACAGTTGCTTCCAGGATTCTGGATACATCTGTGTGGGTGAGTGCCTCACACACACACAACACCGTGCAGACTGGCATCTTAGGTTGAAAAACAATTTTCAATGGGTTGAGGAGAAAAAATTCGATTGACGAGTAAAAGAATGGTTTCTCTTCCTTCTCCCATCAGCAGAGACAGAGAAGGAAGTACTATTGTTTGCTCCACACAGATGTTCATATTGTAAAACGGCAGGTGCAGTGGGTTGATTGTGTTATTAAGCCCCGTTCTTCCATGAATGACTGCACAAAGGAAATCGTGAAAGCTGGTGGCTGCGATCCTGTTCTTGATACGTCAAGGCAGCGGACTGGTTGGGTGGCCGTGTGTGTCCAGGGGATGCTACGCACATCCATGGGATGTTTTGCCTCTACGATCTGGGCTTGGATGTAAAGGGATGGCTTCCACTTGCCAACTGGGGAGATGGGGCTCCTACCCTCCTGATGGATACAGTGCGTGGGATCTGCCAGTCCACAGAGGTGGGACGTGAGGGCGTTCTCAGTGGATGCAGTGTCTCAGGGGAGGTGCTGGGTGGTGTTTGGTAAGCAGATGGAGAATTAGAAATCAGAGTGAAATGACTCAGTGATGGGATGAGATGGCGATAAATCGGCCGGCTCAAGTCATTACAACCTCTCTTCCCTGGAATCAGAGCTCAAAGTGTTGCATTTCTTCGGCTAATAGGACTTCCACAGCCTTTCTTTTTTTCTTCTTTTTAAATTGAAATGATGTTAGCTTTCAAAGCACTTTAGTGATAACACACAGAGCTATTTCTGAGGGGGTCTTCTCAGGAGCTGTAACACTCAAGATTTATTAGGAAAATTAAGAACATTTGGCTACTGTACATGTGTTTACATTTCACGACACTCGTATTTCTATATAACTTATTTTTAGATCATGATAAATTAGTAAAACATGAAAGACGATTTTCATCTCAAGGATTTAAAGTCATCTTGATGGCAATTAAGAGCTTTTTCTGGGTGAGGAAAGGTTGCCAGCGTGGGTTCTCATTAGCTAACATCTGACATTTGTTCCTGTTTATCCTGTTTCCAAATTAGCTCCATACCTTAGGGTACAGGCGTCGCTTTGTTTTTTTCCCCCGTTTTGCAGCACTCCATGTATGCTTAATGCTTAGTGAATCAATAGGCTGTGATGCTCCTTTAATAAGAGCGACGTCTTTGCCACAGATACAGCTTTGTGCTTGCAGAAGTGGCTGTGTGGCAACATTTGAGAGTTTGTGCACATTTGAGCAAACCACTGAATGCTCTCTGGAAGGAATCCACACACTCCGAGCAGTCAGCGTTAATAACAGTGCTTCCTTTCCAGAAGAGTGTTATTAACACCGTGGTGAGCTGAATGGCTGTTGTTACGATATGACTGACAGGAGCTGGGCCATGCCCTCAACCCTGTGTGTTACCCCTTCTGTCTCTCCCTTGATCTTGGAGGGCGGGTTGGTTACCCACCAACGTTTGCACTGAGGCTCAGCCCTGTCCTGGGACTTGCCCCATGTCCCGCAGCCAGCAGGTGGGGGAGCTGGGGTTCCAGTTGCACCGCTTTCTTCTAGAGCTTAACCCTGGCCCCTCCATGCCCCGGCTTCCCCAGTGGTGTTGTTTCCATGTTGCAGTTTCCACCTGCTCTGCTCTGAGTGTGTGTGAGGTGACAATTACTGTGCTTCTGTCCAGGTGAATGTGAGAAACATGACTTGGGTCACAGTGTGCCTTTTCCTGTGTCAGTAGCGCTAGGAGTAAAACAGGAACCTGTGGTAGCTGTTTTCCAGCCCAGTGTCTCCCTGCTTTGGGCCGGGGGTGGGGGTGGGGGAAGACTTGATTTAAAGGTCATTGCTACGTATGGAGGTGACTAAATTTAGAGTGTCTGTGACCTCAAGAGGTTGCCTAATGGCTTGAAAATAAAAGATGAGAAAATACAAATCAAATGGAGGTCAAGAGAAGCTTCTAGGAGGCTTTGGAAATCTTCTCTAAGAGTGAATGATAGCATGTTTGTGAGCATAATCTTTGTTGTATAAGACAATTCCAGTAGCTGTCGGATTCCTTGGTGCCATTAGATACAGACTCTTAGAATGACACTGTATTTTATTACTTAACACATCACACAAATGACACAGCATTCTTGTTTTAAAACATTTAAAAGGACCGTTACAGCTGCTTCACACCTCCCACTCCTCTTGTCCCACCCTGCTGCTCCCCAGCCTTCTCCTTAGGTGTAACCACTGCTTTAAGTTTTGGGCATTAGTCAAGATCGTGTTACTCATCTGCATCAATTCAATCAACTAACTTAACCAAATCAGCTCATTTTCTCTCATAACAAGGTTTGTGTGCATGTGTGTGTGTGTGTGTGTGTGTGTGTGTGAGAGAGAGAGAGAGAACGCGCGCAAGTGTGTGTGTCCAAAGCTGGTAGACATGTTTGAAGATCCATATTCCATCTCTTTTTCTGCCTTACCATCTAAATTTGATACTTTTGTCCTCTTGGTGACAAGATAGCTACTCTAGTTCTAGATATCACACTTGCATTCCAGGCAAGAAAGATAGTATCATTGTCCTCTTGGTGACAAGATAGCTACTCTAGTTCTAGATATCACACTTGCATTCCAGGCAAGAAAGATAGTATCAGCAAAGGGAAACAGGTGGATGGTAGAAAAGTCTGACCCCTTAAAAAAAAAAAAAAAAGAAAAAAAGCTTTCTAGAAGCCATGCCCAGTGAAATCTGCTTATATTCATTGGTCAGAAAAGGGTCACATGGCCAATTTGAAAGAAGTCATATTTTTAACAGTAAGGAAGTTGGAGAGAAGGAGTTTTGGGTTGGGACTGACCAGTGCCTGTTGATCTGTTCAATGTTTTTCAATGGATTTATGTACATGTATATGTACATGTAGAAATCTCTCTCCCTGTCTTTTAAAATAAATGACCTATCTTCAGGTTATTGTTTTTGTAACTTACTTTTTCCTGTGTATCCATTTGTTTCAAGCATATATCTCGTGTCAGTACGTATTTATCAATTTCATCCTTTGTGTCTGTTGTATGTTTTTCCGCAGTGTACAAGCACTGTAGTGAGTGTGACTTTTCCCTTGCTGGGCATTTAGGCTGTGATGAGATTTTAGCAGTATGCAGAAGGCTTGCGTGTACATTTTGTAACAATTATGTAATTAAATAAAGTTGACTTTCAGCAAGGTGATACTTTGTTAGCAATTTATTGGGCTCCATTATAGAAATCTGATACTCTTCCCATTGTGTGTAAAGCATAAGAGTGAATCAAGGGGCCGGTGCTGTGGGGTAGCAAGTAAAGCTGCTGCTTGCAGCACCAGCATCCCATGTGGGCTCTGGTTCGAGTTCCTGCTGCTCCACTTATGATCTAGCTTCCTACTAATGGTCTTGGGAAAGCAGCAGAGGACAGCTCAAGTGGTTGGGCCCCTGCACCCACATGGAAGACCCAGAGGAAGCTCCTGGCTCCTGGCTTTGGACTGGCCCAGCCATGATGGTTGTGGCCATTTAGGGAGTGAACCAGCCAATGGAAGATTCTCTCTCCCTCCCTCCTTTCCTTCCCTTTCTCTCTGTAGCTCTGACTTTAAAACAAATTTTTTTTTAAGGAGTAAATCAAGCTTAGTCCTGTCACGTAACAAAACTTTGCTGATTTTAACCATTTTACATACGAATCAATCTATATTATTTCCATTTTTTGGAAATTAAAAGGTACAGAACAGAATTGAACTCCTTAGCGTCAGCTAATTTGGAAGCTATGGCTTTGAGCTTTGCAGTAGCACAGCCAGGATGGTTCTATTGTGGCTGAGGTTTTCCTCTTGCATACTTAGCTGTCATAGCATCATCTGGTATTTACCAGTGCAGATGTTCTGGCCCCTAAGAACTGATTTATCCTGGTATAGATTCAGGACAGAGGGTGTTAGGGTTGTGTGAGCTGGTGCGGGCACAGCGGGTTTCTGGTAGAGGGAGGTTGTGCTCAATTCCTGGAGAGCTCACGGAGCTGTTCTTGTCCTGTTTCCAGGGTTGAGATGATCACAAAACAGATGTTTGTGAAGGTCGAATTGTTGCTGCTTTTCCAAGTGATTATGAATAAAAACAAACAAGTGTGAACACATACACACACACGTGTTGTGCAGTCACACCCCCTAGGGAGAATGGAGTAGAGGATACTTGACTTTTTTAAAATGAGCGGCCATGGTCATTTGTAACTTGGAAGGATCTGATCACATCACCAGGTCTTCCTCCTTGTGAGTGTGAGGTTCCAAGAGTCGTTAAGTCTTGGCCCGCAGGTTGCTTAGAGAACTCACCAGAGCAGCGGGGGACCATGCCTCTTCTTTAACACTGGGTGAAAACGTCTGTGAGACCCAATGTGCTCTCCAGATGCTGTCACTCGCCTGCTTAGAACCACCCAGTGGCTTCCTCTGTCCATGGACTGAAGCCTTGGGTTGCTGTCACGGCCCCGAGGCCCTTTATGTCTCCAGCGTCACCTCCTGCCATTCTCCTCTTTCCTTGCTGTGTCCCAGCTACACAGGTCTCCTTGCTCTACTTCGGGGGACAGTCTTAATGCCAGCCTCTGTTTTCTTTGCCTGGCACTTTTTTGATGTTCACCCTCCTGTTTCTTTCATTTTTTTTTTAAATTAATTTATTTATTTGAAAAAGTTACACAGAGAAGGAGAGGCAGAGGGAGAGAGAGGTCTTCCATCCACTGGTTCACTGCCCACTTGGCCACAACGGCCAGAGCTGTGCCGATCTGAAGCCAGGAGCTTCTTATGGGTTCCCCACGCCGGTGCAGGGGCCCAAGGACTTTCCCAGGAGCAATAACAGGGATCTGGAACAGAAGTGGAGCAGCTGGGACTCGAACCAGTGCCCATATGGGATGCCAACACTGCAGGTAGCAGCTTTACCCACTACACCACAGCACTGGCCCCTCACCCTGCTGTTTCATGGAGAGCTTTGCTTCAGTGCTGTGTCCTCACGCGTGCCCCTTCCTGCCATGTCCCCCTCTCTCCCCTTGCCTTCATTATAGTCCTTTATTGAACCCATCCTTATCTGAAACCTGTTAGATTCTCATTTATTTTCTGCAGTTTATTGCTTCTCAAATACCCCCCTGAATGGTACCTCACACGTAGTAGGCATTGAGTAAATATGGTTAAATTATGAAATGAGTTCACAACTATGAGACAAGTACTGAGCTAAGTATTTGCTTAGCCGTGGTAGTACCTGTGATGACTAACAGTGATGAGGCCTGCTATACTACAGGCCCTGTTCTCAGAGCTTCACCGGAATTGAATGATTTCAAAAGCTTTCACGTTCTAGATCCTGCGGTATCTCTCCGTGTGCAGAATTGGAAACTGAGGCACAGCATTTGCTCATCAGGTCCCGAGTCCTGCAGATCGGAAGAGGGAGGTCCTGAGTACCTCCAGCGTGGTCACTCTTGCATGCCCCACCCTTCCATACTGTCTTTGCCTCCACGAGGCCTCTGATAAATATTTATTGCATTGCAATGAATAATTAATAAAGGGCCGTATCGTGGAGAACAGATGGTGAGAGACTGAAGGAAAAGGTCGAGCTCATTGTTTGTGCAAATGAGAGGTAGGATAGCAATTAGCAAGGGGGGGAGGAGATGCGGGGAAGGTAGAGGCGCAACCCCCACCCCCATACCTCCTCACCTAGGTTTTAAGCACAAATCTCTTTCAATAGGTAGGGAGGAAGAAGGGTGTCCTAGGGAAAATTACTAATAAGAGACAAAGCGTGCATTTAAGATTCATTGTAAAATAGACTTGAAGGTAAGATGGATATTACAGTCGTATTTTCTCATATTAAAACACAACTGCCTCAAACCTATTCAGACTTGAAGATTTATTTTTAAAATACTAGTGGGGGGGGCGGTTTTTCCTTAACTCTAGTAAATACTACTACTACTACTACTACTACTACTACTAGTTAAGGCTAATAGAGGTGTAAACATTGTGACATTCTTTCTGTTTGATATTTAAATGACAGTAGAATTTACTCATTCAGAAGCCATATTGCTTCATACATTATTACCATGTTCTTGCAGAAGTGACTCAGAAATTGAACCTCACATTTCTCCTTTAAGAACCCTCAGTTTTCCCGAGAAGGGAGAAGAGTTGATTAAGAAGGAATTACTTCAGAGCACGATTGGGAAACACATAGGATTTTGAGATCCGACAGGATTAACGGGTCTGATCTTGAATATGAGATGAGGCAGCCTTTTGTTAGTTCCTTTTGCTTTTCTTTGTTTTCTCTTTGTCTTCTGTGCCAGTAAGAAGCTAGTATCTCTGCATCACTGGTTTGCTCCCTTTATGGTAGATGCCGATGCTAAGGTGGGGGTGGCAGAAGAGTGTCAGGGTGCCTTGTTAATGAATTTCAGTGGCTGTGGATTCAGTAAATCGGAAAAGAAATGCGTTCCAGGTGTGAATTCACTTTGATGCTGAAGCTGAGGTTCGGCCAGGTCAGATCAAACCTTCGCACAGGGGTATCAGCAGGCCTGGGAAGTCACAGGCACAAAGTCAGATGTGTGGGGACAAGCCCATCACCCTCAGCCCTGCTGAACCCGGCTGTCAAAGGTTTAAGTACTTTTTATGGGACTCTGGTTTGTTTTTGCAAGAGAGCTTGTTCTCACGGTGCACGTCCACCACGGTGACACTGATGGAGCTCTCACCGGAGCCCAGCTGAGACCACCACCATGCTGTTGCACCTGCAGAACTATGAGCCAAATAAACCTCTTTGCTTTACATTATACAGCCTCAGGTATTTTGTGAGAGTAGTGGAAAACGGATTAACACATGTGCTGCAGCACCGTTTTTCTCTGCCACCGTTGGCTTCATCCTGTGGTCTTGCCCTTAGTTGATTTTCCCACCGACTGTAACTGTGTCGGTGAATTTTGAAATCAGATAAACTGATTTCTCATCCTGTTAGCTGCCAGGTATTGGCAAGTTCTGCAAACAGTGGCTGGGAGAGTTTACCTATTGATAAACCTGAGATGATATTTGCCTAGCAAGTACATAAAATCTTCATTTTCCCTTGACAGGTCTTTCCTAGCTAACATATCTCCCTCCTCCTGCCCCATGTCCGTCTAGTCAGTGCTCTCTGTGCTACAGAGCAATTCACATAGCTTGAGTTGATTATGTTTTATTAATTTTTGGAATGGGGCTGGTTTAGAAGCATCTTGGGGTATACCAAATCATTTTTAAAAATTTATTTTAAAGGGATCTCCCTCTGCCTCTGTGTCTATATATGTTTGTGTGTGTGTATATATATTATATATTATATATTATATATTATATATATATATATAATGATGACCACACCATGGTTGTGGTCATCACTTTACAATGTTGACATCTACATTGTACAATTTTATATGCAAATACTACCTCAGTAACACTGGAAGGAAAAACAGTTCTCTGGGAAGACAGCAGAGTTGGGAAGGCAGGCAATGAGATGCATCAGTTGGGGCAGGGGAGTCTGAATGAACTCCTCAGTAGCAGATTCTTTGGGAGAGAAGAGGCTTGGTGATTACACTGTGACCGAGAGCTGAGGTTTTATGCTAGGGCCGGCATTCCAGGTGTGTATCCCTGCCTAAGGAACTACTTGAAAACGTTGTTTACTTTTTGTTGTTTGTCGTGGCTGTGGATCGGGTGGTCTGGCAGGCTTGGCTGGGTGGTGGCTCTCCATGTGGTCTGGGCTGCCGACAGCTGGGCCAGTGCAGGGGGTCCAAGGAGGCATCACTCATTTTCACCTCTTGGTGGGGACAGCTGGCAGTCTGGGCTCAGCCGGGTCCCTGTACCTGCCATGTGGTCTAGGGCCTCTCCACCTGCTTTGGCCAGCAGGGTGACTGTGCTACTTCGTGGAGGTTTGGAACTCAAAACACTAAGGAGTAGAAGCTGCCATTCCTTTGAGACCTCAGCCTGGAACCTGGCACAGTGTCATTTCTCTGTGTGGTATTAGTCAAAGCCATAACAGAGCCTTTTAGCTTCAGAGATAGGGGACTTAGACCCCGCATCGCCACAGAGGAGCATCAGAGTGCTGTGGCCATCTGAAATCTACCATGAGTTATTACCTCTGAGATGAATCCGTCAGCCAAAATGAATTTAAGAGATCTGAGAAGAAGGGAATAAGGGGTTTCAAGCAAAAAATTCACTACAAGAATAGGCAGAGAAAGATATATAATGAAGGATTATACATGCATTATATTCATTAGCAGGAATATTCATTGCTGCTTTTCCCTGGAAAGATAGCTTATTGCAGGGTTAGAAAGGGAGAAATTTTAGAGGAGTATTTTTATGGTCTTCCCCTGGTATTCTTTGTTGTTTATTCTTCTCCTTGGAGAATTGTTGCTGTGAATGCAGTAGGTTTTTGTTGGGTGAGCTGATGTGGTTGAAAGAGAAAGCCTGCCATGATCCATGCACCATGAGCTATGCACAGTCCCACCCAAGACAGTCATGATTGAGGATGTAGCAGAGGGCTGGGGACCTTGTCTTGGGGTAGGGAGTTATGTAGTGCAGACTTTGGCTTTTCTGGGCATGGCAATAGACATTATAGCCAGAGCCACCGGTAGTGGAGGGTGACAGTGCTGAAAGGGCCTGGGAACTATTAGAGCAGTGGATGGGGTGAGAAGAAGCAATGTAATTAATTATGCCTATCACTTTTCAAGTTCATGGTACCATGGCTACCAAGGTGAATTGGCCTACCATGATCCATGCAAAGGCTGAACAGTAGCATGAAAAGGATGCTGAAAGTTTCTGCCTTATTGATTTAAGATGCCAGCTTCCTGGAGGAAAAGGCCTTAGATCACAGAAAACTCCAGTTACATCTTGTGGCTAACGGACTGAAAAATAGGAGCGAGACCGTCATTTTATAGGAGTTGATTCATGGCTGGCTGAATGCGCAGGGAAGACACATCTGATTCATTTTCTCTTGTCCTGTGCCTAGCAGTAGAGCCATGGCCTCAGAAAGCACTGCACAGGTTAGTTTGGTGCACGTTCCCCTTAAATACAGAGAAGCCAAATTCCAACAGATGTAGCCAGGCAGTATAGTGTAGCCAGGAGGTTAATGACACAGACACTGGAGCTGAACGCATTGTGTTCAAACTTTTGGTTTTGCCATTTAATAGCTGCAGAAACTCCTCAACTATAAAATGGAGATAATAGCAGGCACCTTCTAAAGTAGAGTTGTGAGGATTAAATGCCTCATTGTATATGAAGTGCATATAATAAGTGCTATGAAAGTGATAGCTATTAGCAGCAACAGCGTTTGTCCTTTCCAGAGGTATTCCTAGCGTTAGTTCTTGACACGAAGAAGGAACTTAAAAGTGTTTGATGGTTGAATTCTTCGGGAGATTTCAGTTAACCATTGGAAGACAAGTTCAAAGCAGGCCCTGCCCACAAAGGTGGGAAATGTTTCCAAAACATGCTGGACCCTTAGGAAATGAACGTGGATTTTCTGACCAAGTGATGTCATACCTTGCTATGCTCCAATTCAGCACCTTGGGACGGGTGGTGTTTGATAAGCTCGCTTCCTGTCAGACCTATCAAGTAAATAGATTGGAGGTGACAGTGCACGGATTGTGTAGGGTGATAGCTGTGTGTTGTGATTTAGCTCTGGGGCAGCTGGCCTTGTGCTGTCTGGGACAAAGGGAAGAACAATGGTAAAACCATAGAGACATCATGCAAATAAAAACTCTATTTGTGTATGTGTTGGCTTTGTTTTTTAAGATTCCCGGTTATAAAGAAAAATATGGCAGCCTTTGCAGGGTACTGGACTTCTGCACTGATTATAGGGATATTTGCATATGTATATATATATACACATACATGTATATATATTTTTCTTATTTAAAGATTTATTTATTTGAAACATAGAGTTACAGTGGGGTAGGGGGAGGAGGGAGGGTTCACTCTCCAAATGACTGCAACAGCAAGGGCTGGGCCAGGCCAAAGCCTGGAGCCAGGAACCCCTTCTGGGTCTTCCAGTGGGTGGTGGAACCCCAAGTGCTTGAGCCGGTGTCTGCTGCTTCTGTGGAGACTTTACCCTGAGGCAACTTAGCATCTTTTTGGAGAAAAGATAGTAGCATATCATAACTTCTATCTGGAGCCCAGGGGAGCTCAAGAAGAGACACTAAACAACTGTGTTTCTCTCTAAAGCTTTCTGCCTGGATTTTGTGGTGGGCCCAGTGAGGATCTCTTTCATTTTCTCTGAGCCCAGCACCTCTGTGTGGCTGCTGTAGGTGCTGGTCTGGCTGCCCTCTGGAACTCTGAGTGAGTTTATGGAGTGACTCCTTTATGTTTTTCCTCTTGTCTCTCAAAGTCCCAGCACTTTCTTTGCAACAAGCTTGTGTAGTGAGGATCTCTTGGTCTCAAAGTTAACTCTTCTAATGGATTCCTTGGAGGTAGGGAAGCAGAGCTCCGGACTACAGGTCAAGGACCCAGGCATTCAAATGACTTTTCTTAGGAGGCAGGGGAACATTTCTCACTATGAAAAGGTTGTGAATCACATACAGGTGTTAATGAAGCTTGGGTTTGGTGCTGACTTCTCCAGGACCTGTTGGAAGCATCCATATCATGTAGTAAAACTTCAACTGCCTGCTTTAACTGTTAATATTGGGTGACCTGCAACTCATTTCATCAGAAATTGCTTTTGTTGTTGGCTTTTGGGAGAAATTATTTCCAGCATTCTTACATGGTGGTAACATTGTTCTGTGTGATGATAATTTTACTTGAAAAAGTGTTGCTGTATCTGTAACATTCCCCGTGTCATTCAGGTCTCTACTTAAATGTCACCCCCACCCCCACCCTGCACCCAAATATCCTCCTTCCCTGCTGTCACTTTTTATGCCCTTAGAATTCATCTTCATAAGATTTAATGGCTGTCTATATTTCACTGTATTTATTTGCCTGTTATATGTGTCCCTTCGCTAGAATATAATTGTCAGCAGAGCCAGGACTTCTGTCTGTTTTGTTCATTGCTTTCTCCCTGGCACCTTGGATACGGGTTGGCCCAGTGTGACCCACAGGTCAAATCTGGCCATGGCTTGCTTCTGTACTACCTGAGAACAAAGCATTATTTTGACATTTAAAAAGGGTTAAAGTAGTAAGCAATCTTAAGAAATGATGTATGTCAAAGAGTAGATAAGTTGTCCACATCCTAAAATAGTGATCATCTGGACTTCAGAGGAAACCTCTGCCAGCCCCCAGTCTGGAACTGCAGGCCCACACCAGGGAATGAATGCAGCTTGCTCACTCAGTTTTGGAATCTACAAGGGCTATTTTTCATTTCTTAGATCTTGGCTCTAGAATGATCCCTCACAAACATTTGGTAACAGATAAAATGTCTTGAATAAGGCTGTGATAACATAAAGATGCATTCTCAACGCTGAAAACAGTAATTATGGTGAAGTACTTTTGTATTTCAGAGTTGTAGCACTTAACCCATTTATACTCATGGAAGCACTGTGAGTAATTGTAAACCTTTAGTTAGATGAGAGGATGATGTTCAAGAACTTTATTGTAGAGGTGGTGACCATGAGTTATGAACAGTGTATGGTGTACTTGAAAATTGCTGAAAGTAGATAC
Organism: Oryctolagus cuniculus; assembly: GCF_964237555.1. Classification (NCBI taxonomy): domain Eukaryota; kingdom Metazoa; phylum Chordata; class Mammalia; order Lagomorpha; family Leporidae; genus Oryctolagus; species Oryctolagus cuniculus. The sequence continues at coordinate 80,526,040 of NC_091441.1, forward strand.
TAAGTGTTCTTTCTGCAAATAAGTGTGTGAAGCAGTGCATTCTACCATGTATACATATTTGAAAATATATTGTGTACCAGAAATAAATATAACTTGTACTTTTCAATTAAAATAAATAATACAAAAATGGATCTTAAATCCCAAAAAAGAAACCACATTAAAATACTCACTACTTTGTAATAAGTTATTGCTATTTTAAGTGTCCGAAAGGAAAACATTCCTAGTGTTGGACATGAAGATTGCCTGTTGGCTTTTTTTTTTTATTTATTTATTTATTTATTTATTTATTTTTATTTTTTATTTTTTATTTTTTGACAGGCAGAGTGGACAGTGAGAGAGACAGACAGAGAGAAAGGTCTTCCTTTGCCGTTGGTTCACCCTCCAATGGCCGCCGCGGCCGGCGCGCTGTGGCCGGCGCACCGCGCTGATCTGATGGCAGGAGCCAGGAGCCAGGTGCTTTTCCTGGTCTCCCATGGGGTGCAGGGCCCAAGCACCTGGGCCATCCTCCACTGCACTCCCTGGCCACAGCAGAGGGCTGGCCTGGAAGAGGGGCAACCGGGACAGAATCCGGCGCCCCGACCGGGACTAGAACCCGGTGTGCCGGCGCCGCTAGGCGGAGGATTAGCCTACTGAGCCGCGGCGCCGGCCCTGCCTGTTGGCTTTTGCCCCAACTCCACAAGATGTAAAGGTGGACCTTTTTTTTCTTTTTTTAAGATTTTATTTATTTGAAAGGCAAAATTAGGGAGGGAGAAAAGGAGGGAGGGAGAGAGAGAGAGATTGATTGATCGATTGATCGATCTTCCATACACTGGTTCATTCCCAAAATGGCTGCAATGGCCAGGCCGAGGCCAGGAGCCAGGAGTTTCTTCCAGGTCTTCCATGTGAGTACAGGGGTCCAAGGACTTGGGCCATCTTCTGCTGCCTTCCCAAGTGCATTAGCAGGGAGCTGGGTCGGAAGTGGAGCAGCCGGGACTCGAACAGGTACCCTTGTGAGTTGATGATGCACAGGAGGCAGCTTAACCCTCCGCACCACAACACTGGCCCCAAAAGTGTACTGTTTGAAGATGTTATTTTTAAGGTGGCATCATTTGTCACTGGTTTGAATCTTCTTGGGGTTATATTTAGAAAATGTTCTGGTCAGTGTTTGGTAGAGTGCTTAAGATGTCTGCAACCCCCATCAGAGTGCCAGGATTCAAACCCCAGTTCTGTTCTTGATTGCAGCTTCCTGCTGATGAATACCCTGAAAGACAACAAGTGGTGGCTCAAGTGGTTGAGTTCTTGCCATGCTTGTGGGAGACCCAGATTGAGTTCCAGGCTCCTGGTTTTGGCCTGGCCCAGCCCTGATTGTAGCAGATACTTGGAGGAGTGAGCCAATAGATGGGAAATTTAAGTGTGTCTGTCTGTCTTTGTCTCTCTGCCTTTCAAGTGAAATAAATAAATAAAATTTTATTGGAAAAATATTATTTGACCCCACCCTCACCACAAACTTAGCCAATAGGAGTTACTGGAGGGAGGTCCCAGGAGTTGATATAAATATATATACACACATACATATATATATATTTAAAGATTTATTTATTTATTTGTATAAAGCAGAGTTACAGAGAGGCAGAGGCAGAGAGAGAGAGAGAGGTCTTCAATCAGCTGGTTCACTCCCCAAATGGCTACAGTGGCCAGAGCTGGGCTGAATCCGAAGCCAGGAGTTTCTTCCTGGTCTCCAATAAGGGTGCTTTCTTCTGCTGCTTTCCCAGGTGTTAGCAGGGAATTGGATCAGAAATGGAACAGTAGGAACTAGAATCTGGTGCTCATATGGGATGCCGGCACTACAGGTGGTGGCTTTACCTGCTACACCATAGTTCTGGCCCCAAGAGTTGATATTTTTGAGACTCTATGTGATGCTTAGGTTCACTAAGTGAGAATTCATTTTTCGTGAAGTCAGCTATTGACGGGAGTGGAAGGAAAGGATCTGGGAGGAAAGATTGGAATTTGCCCTGTCTGTGGGGAGTGGGAGCAGCGTGTCATCGGAGCACACTCCCTGGCAGTGTCCTTGGGTTTCTGTACCACATGAATCCTATCTGGCGAACTTATTAAAATGCAGGAGTCTGAGGTCCGGAGTGGATCTCCGGTTCCCCTTTTCTAACAGGCTGCTGGGGCACCCTGGTGCTGCCTGTTCTTGAACCTCATTCAGCATTAGGACAGGACGTGGGAACTGGTCTTTCCTACAGGATTAGACAGTAAAGAGTATTAGGCTTCGTGGGCCACACAACGCCTGTGGCAGCTGCTCAACTCTGCTACAGTCGTGTGAGCGCGGCCGTGGGTAATACACAAACAACTGAAGGGGCCTGCGGCACAGTAAGATGTGATTTATACAAACAGCTGATCCGTTGGCGTTTGCCTGCCAGCCCTAATTTGTAGTGCCTAGGTGAACCATTGTGATGATGGTCACTGTTCTTCAGGGGATGGAACATTCTCCACACAACTGGTCGTTGGCCAGGTGCTTGCTTTCATCTGTCTGCATCCGGGTGTAATATGCAAAACTGTAGCATTAGGAGGTTGAGCAGTTTTGTCAAGGGTGCCCAGGTACCATGAGGCAGAGTGAAGACTTGAACTGTGACCCCTGGGCTCCAATCTGAGGGGTTTTCCTACAGTGCAAAGTGGGTTCCTTGTCAATAATACATCTTGGTTTGGGAATACCTTTTCTTTTTAGAATTACTGGAAAGTAACTCTCACGAGGGTAGCAACTTAAAGTATTTGAAAGGGAGAACGAGAGATTGTGCTCCTATCTGCTTGTTTACTCCCCTGGTGCCCACAGTGGCTGGGACTGGGTCAAGCTGAAGCTGGGAGCTGGGAGCTGCAGTTTGCCAGGGAGTCGGGATCTCAAGCTAGCTCTCACATGTGGGTGACAGGGACCCGATTACTTGACCTGTCACCAGGGCCTCCCAGGGTCTGCGTTAGCAGGAAGTTGGACTTGGGAGGCAGAGCTGGGGATTGAACTCAGGCACTCAGATGTGGGATGCAGGTATCTAAACCAGTGTGCCAAGTGCTCACTTTGAGGGCAGGGGTTTCTATGTTTAGTCCTCTGTGTACTCCCACTTCCTGGATGAGTGCCTGGGACACAGTAGATGCTTTCTGTTTACCAAATGAGTGGTTATTTCATGATTTCCCACTGCGAATACTAGTATTTTTATAGAAAATATTGCAGAGAGAAAGTAATGGAGCCAAGAATACAGTTTGTAAACCTTAGAGAAAGTCCTGAAACTCAGATTTCCTATACTCTGTCTCCTCCATACTCAACAGTTCAATTAGCTCTTTGATAAACTCTGCCTGCAGGGACCTACATTGCTACCTCATGGTTTCAAACAGTACCCCCCCTTTCCACTGGGAGCCTTTGCTCTTGCTCAGTGTCGAGAATAAAGCTGTGGTTTGGCAGATCCTCCCGGCAGCTGGAGCGGTCAGGGAGAAGTCCTGTGGCCAGGGATGCAGACAGAACTCGTGTCTTCTTGTGATGGCAATTTCCTCCGGCACAAAACGTCACTTCTCATGCCACCAGCCAGCTGATATCGGGGCCCTCGGGTGGGGGAGGTGAGGCACTCCTCCTCCTCCTTTCTCCTTTATAGTTTCTTGTTTGACACCACTTCCTGGGATTTTGAAAATGAAATCGGTCTCCGCTAGAGGGGGTCTCTTGGTAAGATCGCCCATTGTGAGAAAGCACACTGTCATTTACGTGCAGTTCTCCTTTCACACACGAAGTGAAAGGGTGGTTTGGTAGGTGCATTGAAGGCATCCCGAATAATGCTAAAGAGGGGTGTGTGAAGCTGACCAACGCACTGGCAGCCTGGAAGGACGTTTATTAAGGAAGATGCCACTAAATGGCTGAGCCTGGCTTCTGATCCTCAGAAAGCAGGAGCGAGAAGGCGTGGCTGGTGGGGCTACGAGGAGACTGACTTGAGAAGTATGTAGATCTCTTTGTTGCTTCCAGGCCCTCTCACTCTGTGACCGAATTATGTCACCTGCTAGCTGCACAAAGCTGCACAACTTTGTACCTATGCAGGTCTGCCACGTGACACCCCTCTTTGTAGTCAGTTCCTCAGAATCTTTTCCCTTTTATTTATTTTTTATAAAAGGTTTATTTATTTATTTGAGAGGCAGAGAGGCAGAGAGAGAGAGAGAGAGAAGGAGAGAGAGAGTGAGCTTGAGTGAGCGAGAGGGAGGTTTTCCATCCACTGGTTCACTCCCCAAATGGCCTCATTGGCCAGAGCTATCCCAATCTGAAGCCAGGAGCCAGGAGCTTCTTCCGGGTCTCCTACATGGGTGCAGGGGCCCAAGGACTTGGGCCATCTTCTACTGCTTTCCCAGGCCACAGCAGAGAGCTGGATTGGAAGTGGAGCAGCTGGGACTTGTTTGGAAGTGGAGCAGCTGGGATGCTGGCAATGAAGGCAGTGGTTTTACCTGCTACGCCATAGGGCCGGCCTCCAGAATATTTTTCCTTCTTCTTCATCAACTAACTTGACTAGTTGGCTTAGGTGGGGAAATCCTAACTTTATAATGTTGAAGTTTATTGATGAATGACATTTATTATTTATCATGCTCTGGAAGCCAGCTAGCAAGGAAGAAATACCTTTGTATCTAATAGATACCTCTGCCTTTTTTCATTCATTCATTCAACAAATACCCAAGTACTGAGTCTGCAGGAGGTACTTCTCATTGCGGGAAGCTCCAGACAGTAGAAAATGAACAAGCAGAAAAAAGTGAACATCAGATGATGAGTTCCAAGATGAAAAACATCACAGAAATCAAGGAATTTGGGAGAGCAGGGTAGGTATGGGGGTGGTAGCTATTTCAAATGGGATCACGTGGGAAGGCCTTACAGGCCAGAGATTGAAGTGGGGCAAATACTGCACTTTGTACCCCTGGGCATATAGGCTGTTGTGACAGTTTCCACTTCCACCCTGAGTGAGATACAAGATGTCGGAGGGAGGTTTGTGTGTAAGTTATTATCTGGCTTACATATGAAAAGAATCATTTTGCTGGCCGTGTTGATATGCAGGAAGGCAAGAATGGAAGCAGGGAGACCCGTTGAAAGGATGTTGAAACAATTCTGGCAAGAAACTAGGGTAGCCTGGAAAGGAGTAATAGCAGTAGAGGAAGCAAGAATTGGGTAGCCTGTGAACAGTGTTGTAAAATAGAGCCAATAGCATTTTGCTGACAGATGGAGTGTAGATTGTAGGGGAAAGAGAGGGAGAAGGCGGATGTAGATGCTTCCGGCTTGAGTCATCAGGAAGGAGTTGCTAATTCTGCTGTGAGGAGGTGTATGGGAGGAACAGGTGTTTGGGAGGTGGAAGTGGAAATTAGAAGTTTGATTTGGGGTGTGTTGGGTTGAAATGCTGATAAGCTACCCAAGCAGTGATATCAGGGATATACAGTGGTGAAGATTAAGAAAGAGGATGTGGAAGATGACGGTGATGATAGTAATAGCAGTTAGTATTGTCTTGTATAAGCACAATAAATGTCATTCTTCTCCATGTCTGAATTTAACTGGTAAGTTAGCACTGACGTTCTAAGGACAGAGAATTGAATTTTCAGCCTTACTGTTGGTAATAGTAGGACTCGGGAATGTGCCTTTGGGTCCATGGCGAAGTGGACTTGTCTTGAATCAGACAGGGTATGCTGAAGCCAGCATTTCCAGGCTGTTGCCAGCAGTGGTGGGTCCCACCCCATGTGGAACTGACCAGAACACAATGCTAGCCTCTGCACAGGAAGGCAGGTCCCCAAACAAAGCCTGCCAGAGACCGAGCTCTCTGTACTTGACCTTCTCTCTTAACTCACCAATTATATAAGAAATTGATCCTCCTGTAGAGAGGAGTTCCTGAGGTTTGGGAAGAGAAACCTGGATCAGTGCTGACTCTGGCTAATGAGGTATGAAGAATTGGGAGTCCATGTCTCTCCCATCCGTCTAATGGAATTTTAGATATTTTAGCGTAGTTGTTTGAGCACATCTTCACGTCTTGATCACAAGTTTACAGTTGCGGCTGCTGAAGTTACAAGAAGGGCGTTTACCTAAGGGCAGAGTTCAGGTAGGGGCATAGGGTGTATTCATACCACCTTGTGTTTCTCTGACAATGAGCCGTGAAAGCAGTGGTAGTGTATAACTACAGATATGAAAGTGTGTGTTGTTCTTGATGATGATGGGGTGCTAACCGTGAATGCCAGTTAAGGGAAACTGTCATCCAAACTCAAAAAGGAGTTAAACTAGTTCTTCCAATGAAGTTAAACATTTACTTGCTATTTAAATAAGCAGAAAGACAATTGAGACTTCCTTCCTATTGACTTATTTTTATTTTTCTTCCCAAGTATCTGAATGATTTAGGTATCCAAAATAATCTTGATGTTGATCCTTTATTGGACCTCCTAAGACATGTTCTTACATGTGTGGGGGCTGTATTTTATATAAATTCAGTTTCCATCCATGGGAAATTCTATACTGTGCACCTGTGGAATCCAAGCATTATTCTGCAGTCTTTTGAGGAATAGGTATTTCTCTTTCAAGTCGAAATCTTCTGAAATGAAACAGAACCTGTTACTTAGTCTCCAATCTGGTTGTTCTCATATTAGTGAGAAGGAGGTGGGAGTGGGAAGGATTGCATTTTTGAAGGAGGGTTGCTTTTGTGATTCTTGAGTCTCCTTATTGCTGTGTACAGTGCTGTATTATTCTGCTTCTCCTTCCTTGCAAGGTAATGCTTCTCCATGGTGATCCTACTGTCAAATTTAGATGAATATTTATACATCCTCTCTTGTGTAATTTTATTTATTTTGCATCTCTTCCCTCTGAGTGAGCCTTTATATTATCCCTTTCCATACATAAGAAAACCTGGTGTGAGTCAGTATCCATGGAGACGCAGGTAGTGGCAGAACTGCTCCTCATACTGTCTGATCCCAAGTCCAGTGATCTTTTCTTCTTAGCATATTTCTTCCCTTCTGCCCACATAAGCCTTGTCCAGGATTGGCCAGGATTTCCAGCCTTGGAGTTTTGTGTATGCCTAACCTGACCCTTCCTCCCCGTCTTCATCTGCAGCCTCCTTGCCTGCTCAAAGGGGCCTCCTGGTTGGTTTTCTTCCCTTATTAAAAGCCTCTTTGTGATGTTGACTTCTAGCTCTCCCCCTGTGAAAGTCATCTTTGCATCGATGAACGTCTGCTTATTCCCTCGTATGCCCCTTACCTTGTAGACTGGAAGCAAGGACAGGCAGCTCTCTGTGTCCCCAGTACAATGTAACATAAAGCCTTGTGCAGAAGAGCAGAAATGGTCACTGCACTGACCCAGGCTGCCCTTTGGAAGACCCCACGGGTATGGAAAGGCTTTGCTGTCCTAGGTTGCATTTTTATGCTTGTAACTTGTGGGGATCAGATTTATTGAAGAGTAAAGGTGCTGCTCACGAATGATTGCTTTGTGCTTTTGTTAATTACAGTGAGGTTAAAGAGGGGTAAATAAGAGTAAGCTTCAGTAAAGAACCAGGGTGGGGTGCCCCAGCCCCATACTCAGAATGCTGTGAAAGAACACATGCAACTTTGTACCAGGAGGTAAGTGAGAGTGCGTGTGGGGAGCAGAGGATGGGCAGCAAAGTTGAGAGACGAAAGGACAAGGAAATTCTGAACACATCCAGTGTCTGATTCATAGCAGGCACCTAAAGAGGCTGCCGTTGGAGTCTGGTAGCTGAGAGCACAGATCCTCTTTCTGCCTTTGGCTGGCTATGTGACCTTGAACTCTGAACTCACAGGCTCAAAAATTCTCATATGTGAACCTCAAGATGATATTTTCAGACTCATTGCATGGCTTTGTCATATAAAGCATGGTTTCTAGCCCTGGGTGTGATAGGCAGAGGAACGGTGCCCCGAAGAGATCCACACTGGACCCTCTGGATCCTGGGAATCCATTTCCTCACATGGTGAAAGCAAAATGCCCATTTTGGGCATGTGACCTCCAGAACCGTAAGGTAATCAGTTTGTCTTGTTTTAAGCCACCACGTTTGTGATAATCTGTTAGTACAGTAGTAAGAAATGAACATAGTAAGTATTGAAAAATAATGTATAGCATTGTTGTTATCATTTAAGTAGGAGGAAAAGGCATGCAAGTTTGCCATTCTGCAGAAGGGATAGGACTACAGAACTACAGGAGTGTGATTACCCACTAGCACTGCTTCATTTAGAGGTCTGTGGACTACTTTGTTCTGTAGGGGAAAGGGAGAATGGGCAGCATAGGCAGTTTAGGGTGTGGTAAATGACCAGGGGAGCAGTGAATGGCTCTGGAGACAGAAACTGGCTTGTAAAAAGACTTTGGAATTTGAGCCTAAGGGACATCCATTCTCTGAGAAGTTCATCTGGCTGGGTGTAGTTCCAGACCTTAGCTTTTTTTATGTATATATGTATGTATGTATGTATGTGCTTGAAAGATGGAGTTACAGAGAGAGAAGGAGAGACAGAAAAAGATCTTCCATCCTCTGGTTCACTTGTCATATGGCTGCAATGGCAAAGCCAGGAGCTTTTCCAGGTCTCCCAAGTGGGCGGCAGGGGCCCAAGCACTTGGGCCATCTTGTGCTACTTTGCCCAGGCACATCAGCAGGGAGCTGGATCATAAGTGGAGCAGCGGGACTTGAACCAGTACCCATATGGGATGCGAGCATTGCCGGCAGTGGCTTTACCTGCTGTGCCACAATATGGGCCCCTCTCAGTCCTTTTTTCTGCAATAGATAATGAGATTTCAAGATGGCACTTAGGTTCTCTCTTGCAGCCTGGTCTTGATGTGGACGAAGGAATTCTGGAGAGTCTCCCTAGGCAAGGAAGCAATACAAGAATTCATTTAGGTCAAATGCTTAGGATGCCAAAAAATGCCCTGTCTAGAGGTTATCACTCTCCGAGTCTACTGTTACCATTTTTGAAACAGATAAGTTTTGCACACTAAACACTAAGTTGGTGCCCATGGAGGGAAAAACCAAGCTAGTAGCTAAATGGTGAGGACTCTCCTCCAGATCTTCACCGTGTTGGGAAGAGGCCATTCTCATTTCACAACTGTGCCTCGTGTTGGGAGGTGGTGTTTGCAGGTCTTCCATCAGAGTTAACCACACAGGTCTTGAATAAGGGGCTTTCTCCCTCATCCTCATCCTCATCCTCATCCCTCTCTATCTCTTTCTGTCTGTCTGTATGTGTCTCTCTCTCTCTCTCTCTGTCATCTCTCATCTCTCATCTCCACTGTCTCCTCCTTCCCCTCCTCCCTCTCTGCCTCTCTGTTTCTCTCTCTCCCCCTCCCTCCCTTATTTCTTTGACAGGCAGAGACACAGACAAGGAGAAGCAGAGAGAGCTCTTCCATTTGCTGGTTCATTGCTGGTTAGTTCCCCAAATGGCTGCATGGCTGGGGCTGGGCCAGGTTGAAGCCAGAAGCTGGAAACTCCATCCGGGTCTCCCACATGGGTGGCAAGGGCCTAAACACATGAACCATTTCCCCTGATTTCCCTGGAGCATTAACAGGGAGCTGGTTTAGAAGCAGAGCAGCTGGAGCTCTACCTGGTACCCCAATATGGGATGCTGGAGTCATTAAGAGACATTTCTATGGAAATGACAGACAGTGCAGTGGCAAGAATGAGCAGTCAGGGCCAGTGCTGCAGCGTAGTGGGTTAAAACCATGGCCTGCAGTGCTGGCATCCCATGTGGGTGCTGGTGTAAGTCCAGGCTGCTCCACTTCTGAACCAGCTCCCTGCTGGTTGCACCTGGGAAAGAGCAGAGGATGGCCCACATGCTTGGGAGACCCAGAAGAAGCTCTTGGCTTTGGCCTGGCCCAGCCCTGGTCAATTTAGCTATTTGGGGAGTGAACCAGTGGATGAAAGATCTCTCTCTGTCTCTTTTTCTCTCTGTAGCTTTCAAATAAATAAATCTTAAAAAAAAAAAAAACAAAAGAATCAGAGCAGTCTATAAATTAGTAGCTGACTCTGGCCAGCAGTCACTGAGAAGACTTGCAGACGTGGAGATAAAGCATCCTCATTTGCAGAGGAGGCAGGCGGTGGCTGGCTGGCAGGTTTTCAGGGTTACGCTTTGTATGAAGTCAGTCACCCTCAGCCTCGCAAGGCTGCGGGAGAAAAAGGCAGTTTTACAAGTCCAAGTCATAAAATTGGGAGAAAATGTGGAAAATTAGTTGGCAGCCAAAAAAAGAATTCAGGCTGCAGCCCAGATTGTGGGTAAAGTATAAAGTTTCAGGGAAAAAGAAAGAAAGTAATGAGTAGAGCTGGACTCTTGTAATGGGCACATCATAGTTTGTTTCTGAATCATCACTCTTTTCTCTCCGCTCTTGCCAGTTTTACCAAAGATAACCATGATTAAGTCCAGCTGATTTGTAGAAATGGGTTTTGAGTCTCATTAAACATGGCCTGGTTGTTTGCATAATGTACTCGAAAAAGTGATGGGCTATGGCCTCCTTTTAAATGGGCCCTTCTGGAACTTGCAAGAAGGAATCAATGATTTTAAAAGCCTTGTACAAGCCTCTCCAGGCTAGGCAGCGAAGCGCAGGATTTGCCATGTGGATGGAGGAGCCCAAGCACTTGGGGCATTATCCACTTCTTTCCCAGGTGTATTAGCAGATAGCTGGATTGGAAGTGGAGCAGCCAGGACTTGAACCGGGGTCCATATGGGATGGCGGCACTGCAAGCCTTGGCTTTAACCTGCTGTGCCATTCCTCTGGTGCCATTTGTCTGATACATTCCTCTTTGCTTGAGGCTCCTAAAATATCCTGAGGTCTCTGACCTTGGTGGGTACAGGCATTCTTTACCTACTACAAGGCCAAGAACCCTGTAATGGCAGGCCTGGCTTGCTTCTGGGAGAACCAGGCTGGTTTCTCCCACGGTTATTTATGGCTCTTGCACTCTTTAAAAGGTGTCTAGTAATATCTGAGAGTTTGGAATTCCAGGCAAATCTTTGCAATTTCACCACTGCTGGTGACTGCATCCTCTTACAAAGAGTAATTTCTTTGGCAGATCACACGAATAACTGTATTGCCATAAAATTCCAAGTACTCTCAAGAAGGTGTACATTCAGGGAGGTGGTGAGGTAGGGAGAAAGGTACGTGGTTCAGTTATGCTCACAAATGTACTTCTTACCAAGCTGCTCTGAGCTATAGATACCCCAAAGAACAAATATTATTTTTCTCAAATCTGAAAAGTACAATCATGAACAGAGTTAGCAGTGTTTTATTTTGCTATTTTTAATTTTTAAAGTTTTATTTTTTAATTTGCAAGACAGGGAGGCAGAGAGGGAGGGAAAGAAAAGAGAAAGGATGAGGAGGGAGAAAGGGAGAGAGCCGAAGAGCTCCTATAGGCTGGTTCATCCCCCAGATGCACACAACAGCCATGCCTTTGCCTGAGCTGAAGCTGGGAGCTGGGACCTCCGTTCATGCTCCTACGTGGGTGGGGACTCGATTCCTTGAGCCGTCACTGCTGCTTCTCAGGAAAGAAAGCTGGGGTTCCTAACTACAGTGCGGAATGGAACCCAGCTGCTCCGAAGTGGCCTCCAGGTATCTTAACTGCTAGGCTAAGGTGTGCGCGCTTGAACGTGAGCTTTCAGTTAAGCTGACTTTGGGTGGCAGAACCAGCACTGGGGTGATGGGGGCAGCCAGAACAGCACCTTCCCCGCTGGCCTGGGAGGAGCTGGCCATGCCTATCTCAAACAGCAGTGGTGGGAGGGGCACTGGCACCTTGAGCCCAGTTTGTCCCTGGTCACCATGCTAGCCCCTCCGGAAAAATACTTCAAAGAAAAAACGCTTATGAATGAGAAAGGGCAAAGGAAACTTGTAGGGGCACATTCCGACTTTTGTCTTAATTAACCATTTTCCCCATCCAAGTGTAAAGTCCCATTTTTGCTTAAGAGAATGAAATAAAAAAAAAAAAATCACCCAAACTAATAAACTAATTTTTATAAAAGTTTTGCCTGAGTCAAAGGAAATTATTCAAGGAAGTGGAACTGGGTTCAGACAAGGGGGCTTTAAATCACCTAGCCAGAGAGAGCTAAAGGATCTGGCTTATAAAGATTTTAGCTTTGTTCTAAATCTGGTTTCTGCCTTTGAATTTTGTCAGAGTCTTCTGGGTCATTGTTTCTGTATATTTTTATTACAAATAAATATTGTACAAATACCTGTTTAAAAAGAGAAAGTGCCCTACAATTATTAAAATATACACATCTCTCTAATGCAAAAAATCCATTGTCTGACAAATAGGATCCACAATGGTGCATGTATTTCAACAGTGATTCATTCCAACGACCCCTTTATGGAAAGACTGGGAGTGGGGTGAGGATGGGACTTCTACCCTGAAAGTGAGAGAGATTCCAGAAGAAGGTGCAGAGGAAGCAGCCATCAGGATCTCCAAGAACTCACTCTTGGAAATAGACTTGGGGGCAGTGTGTGGCCTCACGTCCCACGTTAGGGTTCTTGGCTCTGATTCCAGCCCCAGCTCCTGACTCCAGCTTTCTGTTGACATAAACTCTGGGAGATACAGGTGATGGCTCAAATAACTGGGTTCCTGTCACCTATGTGGGAGATGTGGTTTGAGTTCTTGGCTCTTGGTTTCAGCCCTAGCTCAGCCTCAGCTTTTGTGGCCATTTGGGGAGCAGACCAGCAATTGGCAGTTCTGTATCTGTCTGCCTTTTTCTCCTTCTCCACCCCTTTCTCAAAAACATATAAAAAGTTGGGGGGGGGGCAGCAAATAGACTTAAGAGAGCTAAAAAGTCGCTCTGTGACATGGACAGCTAAGGGTAATATTTAGTGTATACTTACTTCTGGTACTCCAGTGGTATATGAGCACTTTTGCACCTGGGGTGAATCTAGTCATACAGCCCCTAATCTGTGATACCAGGTGTCCAGCTCCAACCAGCCCCCCCCCCCCCCAAAAAAAAAGATTGAGATAGCAAAAACCTCTTATGGATGGGATTTCCTATTTAAAAAATTCTCCTGAGAGCTTGGTACACTTGGAGAATGGGCATACTATTTAGACTTTCAGGTGTCTATTTCACAACCATCTAGGCTAGCCACCCCATGAAAGTTGATGCTTGTATTTCTTAGATGATGGAGACCATGAGAGAATATTCTCACTTGAATGCAATACCAGGTTCTCAAGGATATAAAACGAGATGACATAGGACCATCATCCAGTGTGCATTTGAGTGATCCACAGCAAAGTTTTGGCTAAACAGGTGCCAATCCAGTGAGAATCACAAAGCTTACTCTTCTGTGGGGGCGGCTTGAATGATTATAAGAGCAGTAGGTCCGTGGTTGATCTATGAAATCCTTCTTTCTGATCACTGACACAAAAGGACAAAATTTCTGGAAGGGACCAGACAATGAAAACTCAAATTATCCTTTAATTCCATTTCTCTATGACCTTTTTAAAGAATCTTTCTACTAGTGTTGCTCTGCTTAAGGACCAGTCCAAACTAATCAGATGTTTTTTTCCAATTAAGCTGTGTTTGGCAAGGAAGAAGAGAGGTATTTGCTATCCACTCACCATATTACACACCTGCTTAAAGCTTGTGCTGGCACCTCAGGCCCTTGTATTGCCTTGACTGGAGCTTCCAGAACAGTCAAGCACCAATTCTGTAGGGCAAAGGGAAATTTGTCTTCTACTCCCTGAAGGCTCACTGGAAGGAACTGACAAAGATGCAAGAGAAGGAAATAATGTGTGAAAGGGGAAAATCACAGCTCAAGGGCAAGTCACAAAGAGTGTAGTTATCTGTAAGGTGCAGCAGTTAGCCTGCTAGGTTTCAGCTTTGTTGCTGGTACTTGGGTGCAATCACAGCACCACACCACTGGCCTCTTTGTTCAGTGCCGTGGATCCCTTTGGCAAGAGATAAGAATCCATGTACTCCTTTTTAGTATTTTCTTTTTCTACTTAATACCATTGATTGAACTCTCTAATTAACACACAATTATCCTTAGGTGTTTAAAGTTAACTGAAAAGTGATCCCTGTTAAATATAAGAGTGGGAATAAGAGAGGGAGGTGATGCACAGTTCTCCACATGCTGACTTGGACTTACCCCTAATGGTAGAGCTAGAAACGTGCCATGGGACTCCAAATCCCATTAACTTGGCAGGTACCAATGCCATCTTACTAGTTAAAGTGATCAGTTTAAGTTCATAATTGATTATAATATAGGATTAAGTGTCAAAGGGATCACATAAATAAGACCAGTTGTCTGCTAATACTAACTGATAGAATTAAAAAGGAGAGAACAACCCAACATAGGAGGTGGGATACACAGCAGACTCATAGAATGGCAAATTCCATAAACAGCACTCTGAATCAGCCCTTAAGGCATTTGGATCTGGCTGAAATGCCCATGAGAGTTTCTCAGGCATGTAAACTCAAGACACTGTGGGAAAAAATGACCTAATGAAAGATCACTGTGAGTGAGATCCCTGTGGAAAGAACGGGCCTTCAAAGGAGGTGGTACCTTTCTCTGAAGGGAAGAGAGAACTTCCACTTTGATTATGGCCTTGTCTAAATAAGATCAGAGTTGGTGAACTCAAGAGGCTTCCATAGCCTTGGCAGCTCATGACAAGAGCCTCAGGTGCTTACTGATGTCATAAATAAGAGTATCAGTTGTTAAATCAACAACGGGAGTCACTGTGTACTTACTCCCCATGCAGGATCTCTGTCCTTAATGTGTTGTACTATGCGAATAAATGGTAAAACTAATCTTCAAAAAGTACTTCATACTTTGTGTGTATTTGTGGGTGCAATCTGTTGAAATCTTAGTATATACCAAGTTGATCTTCTGTATATAAAGATAAATGAAAATGAATCTTGATGAAGAATGGGATGGGAGAGGGAGTAGGAGATGGGATGGTTTGCGGCTGGGAGGGTGGTTATGGGGGGAACCGCTATAATCCAAAAGTTGTGCTTTGGAAATTTATATTTATTAATAAAAGTTTTCCAAAAAATCCATGTACTCTTCATATAATTGTGTTTGTAATTCATAAATTGTAATCAGTAAAATGACAAAAGGAAACCAGTGCTACTGAAATAGAGTGATCAAATACTAAAAGGAGAAGTGTGGGATAGAGAAGCATTTATACTTTAAAACAAGAAAAAAATCTTGGAGATTTCTTAAAAAAATTAGAAATAAACTTGCTATTTGATCCAGCAATCCCATGACTGGTTATATACACAAGACTTGAGCACAATGTATTAAGTAGATACCTCCTTCTCCATGTTTATAGCAGTATTGTTCTCAGTAGCCGAAAATTTGGAACCAACCACGGTTTCCATCATCTGATGAATGGATAATGTGGTATATACACACAATGGAATATCATTCAGGTATAAAAAAGAATGAAATTCTACCATTTGTATCAAAAATGCATACAAATGGAGGACATGATATTTATTGAAATAAGCCAGACTCAGAAAAATACCACATGTTCTCCCTTAAATGTGGGGGCTAAAATTAAAAAACAAAAAACAAAAAACAAAGAAATGCCTTTGTGTATGAATATTGCTGCAAGTAGAGTTTTGTAAAACTGTTTTTTCCCTTTGTCAAGCCAATGGTTATGAATGGTCATTTTTCCATTCAATTATTGTTCATAGTCATTGTCTATATTCCTGCTAAACTTGGGTCTTTTTTTTTAACTTTTATTTAATGAATATAAATTTCCAAAGTACAGAATATGGATTACAATGGCTTCCCCCCCATAATGTCCCTCCAACCTGCAACCCTCCCCTTATCCACTCCCTCTCCCCTTCCATTCACATCAAGATTCATTTTCGATTCTCTATATACAGAAGATCAGTTTAGCATACATTAAGTAAAGATTTCAACAGTTTGCTCCCACACAGAAACATAAAGTGAAAAATACTGTTTGAGTACTAGTTATAGCATTAAATCTCAATGTACAGCACACTAAGGACAGAGATCCTACATGAGGAGTAAGTGCACAGTGACTCCTGTTGTTGACTTAACAAATTGACACTCTTGTTTATGGCCTCAGTAATCGCCCTAGGCTCTTGTCATGAGCTGCCAAGGTTATGGAAGCTCCCTGAGTTCACTGACTCTGATAATTTTTAGACAAGGCCATGGTCAAAGTGGAAGTTCTCTCTTCCCTTCAGAGAAAGGTACCTCCTTCTTTGATGACCCATTTTTTCCACTGGGATCTCACTCGCGGAGATCTTTCATTTAGGTTTTTTTTTTTCCCCCAGAGTGTCTTGGCTTTCCATGCCTGAAATACTCTCATGGGCATTTCAGCCGGATCAGAATGCCTTTAGGGCTGATTATGAGGCCAGAGTGCTGTTAGGACATTTGCCATTCTATGGGTCTGCTGTGTATCTCACTTCCCATGTTGGATCACTCTCCCCTTTATTTATTCTATCAGCTAGTATTTGCAGACACTATTCTTGTTTATGTGATCCCTTTGGTTCTTAGTCCTATCATTATGATCAATTGTGAACAGAAATTGATCACTGGGACTAGTGAGATGGCATTGGTACATGCCACCTTGATGGGATTGAATTTGAATCCCCTGGTATGTTTCTAACTCTACTGTTTGAGGTAAGTCAGCTTGAGCATGTCCCGAATTGCACATCTCTTCCCTCTCTAATTCCCACTCATATTTAACAGCGATCACTTTTCAATTAAGTTTCAGCACTTAAGAGGAATTGTGTTTTGATTACAGTATTCAACCAAAAGTATTAAGTAGAACAAACAAAAAAAATACTAAGAGGGATAACATATTAAGCTGCTCATCAACAGTCAGGGTGAGGGATGATCAAGTCACCGTTTCTCACAGTGTTCATTTCACTTTAACAGGTTTCCTTTTTGGTGCTCAGTTAGTTGTCACCAATCAAGGAGAACAAGTGGTATTTGTCCCTTTGGGATTGGCTTATTTCACTCAACAGAATGCTTTCCAAATTCCTAACAGGGATCACTTTTCAGTTAAAATTTAAACACTTAAGAACAATTGTGTGTTAATTACAGAGTTCAACCAATGGTACTAGAACAAAAAAATACTAAAATGGATAAAGTATTACATTGTACATCAACCGTCATGACAAGAGCTGATCAAGTCACTGTTTCTCACAGTGTCCATTTCACTTCAACAAGTTTCCCCTTTGGTGCTCAGTTAGTTGTCGCCAATCAGGGAGAACATATGGTATTTGTCCCTTTGGGACTGGCTTAATTCACTCAGCATGATGTTTTCCAAATTCCTCCATCTTGTTGCAAATGACTGGGTTTCGTTGCTTTTGACTGCTGTTTAGTATTCTATAGAGTACATGTCCCATAATTTCTTTATCCAGTCTACTGTGGATGGGCATTTGAGTTGGTTCCAGGTCTTAGCTATTGTGAATTGAGCTGCAATAAACATTAATGTGCAGACTGCTTTTTTGTTTGCCAATTTAATTTCCTTTGGGTAAACTCCAAGGAGTGGGATGGCTGGGTTGAATGATAGGGTTATATTCAGGTTTCTGAGGAATCTCCAGACTGACTTCCATAGTGGCTTAACCAATTTGCATTCCCACCAACAGTGGGTTAGTGTTCCTTTTTCCCCACATCCTCTCCGGCATCTATTGTTGGTAGATTTCTGAATGTGAGCCATTCTAACTGGGGTGAGGTGGAACCTCATTGTGGTTTTGATTTGCATTTCCCTGATGGCTAGTGATCTTGAACATTTTTTCATGTGTCTGTTGGCCATTTGGATTTCCTCTTTTGAAAAATGTCTATTGAGGTCCTTGGCCCATCTCTTAAGTGGGTTGTTTGTTTTGATCTTGTGGAGTTTCTTGATTTCTTTGTAGATTCTTGTTACCAACCCTTTATCGGTTGCATAGTTTGCAAATATATTTTCCCATTCTGTCGGTTGCCTCTTCACTTTCCTGACTGTTTCTTTTGCAGTACAGAAACTTCTCAATTTGATGCAATCCCAAATGTTAATTTTGGCTTTGACTGCCTGTGCTTCTGGGGTGTTTTCCAAGAAGTCATTGCTGGTACCTATATCTTGCAGGGTTTTTCCAATGTTCTCTAATAATTTCATGGTGTCAGGTCGTAGATTTAAGTCTTTAATGCATGTTGAGTGGATTTTTGTGTAAGGTGAAAGGTAGGGGTCTTGCTTCATGATTCTGCATGTGGAAATCCAATTTTCCCAGCACCATTTATTGAATAGACTGTCCTTACTCCAGGGATTGGTTTTGGACCCTTGATCAAAAATGAGTTGGCTGTAGATGTTTGGATTGATTTCTGGTGTTTCAATTCTGTTCCATTGGTCTATCCATCTGTTTCTGTACCAGTACCATGCTGTTTTGATTACAACTGCCCTGTAGTATGTCCTGAAATCTGGTATTGTGATGCCTCCGGCTTTGTTTTTGTTGTACAAGATTGCTTTAGCTATTCGAGGTCTCCTGTGTCTCCATATAAATTTCAGCATCATTTTTTCTAGATCTGAGAAGAAGGTCTTCGGTATCTTGATTGGTATTGCATTGAATGTATAAATTGCTTTTTGGAGAATGGACATTTTGATGATGTTGATTCTTCCAATCCATGAGCATGGAAGATTTTTCCATTTCTTGGTATCCTCTTCTATTTCTTTCTTTAAGGTTTTGTAATTTTCATCGTAGAGATCTTGAACGTCCTTGGTTAAGTTTATTCCAAGGTATTCGATTGTTTTTGTAGCTATTGTGAATGGGATTGATCTTAGAAGTTCTTCCTCAGCCATGGCATTGTCTGTGTATACAAAGGCTGTTGATTTTTGTGCATTGATTTTATACCCTGCTACTTTGCCAAACTCTTCTATGAGTTCCAATAGTCTCTTAGTAGAGTTCTTTGGATCCCCTAAATAAAGAATCATGTCATCTGCAAAGAGGGATAGTTTGAGTTCTTCCTTCCCAATTTGTATCCCTTTAATTTCTTTTTCTTGCCTAATAGCTCTGGCTAGAACTTCCAGAACTATATTGAATAGCAGTGGTGAGAGTGGGCATCCCTGTCTGGTACCAGATCTCAGTGGAAATGCTTCCAGCTTTTCCCCATTCAATAGGACGTTGGCTGTGGGTTTTTCATAGATTGCTTTGATTGTATTGAGGAATGTTCCTTCCAAACCCAGTTTGCTTAGAGTTTTCATCATGAACGGGTGTTGTATTTTATCAAATGCTTTCTCGGCATCTATTGAGATAATCATATGGTTTTTCTTCTGTAGTCTGTTAATGTGGTGTATCACATTGATTGTTTTGTGCACATTAAACCATCCCTGCATACCAGGGATAAATCCCACTTGGTCTGGGTGGATGATCTTTCTGATGTGTTGTTGCATTCTATTGGCGAGAATTTTATTGATGATTTTTGCATCTATGTTCATCAGGGATATTGGTCTGTAATTCTCTTTCAATGCTGCATCTTTTTCCGGCTTAGGAATTAAGGTGATGCTGGCTTCATAGAAAGAATTTGGGAGGACTCTAAACTTGGGTCTTTTGATTTTTACTTGTTAAACTTCTTATTCTGGAAAGTATTAAGACTTTTAACTATAATGTAACTTTAAAATATACTATCTGAAAAACTAAACAAAGGGAGGAGGAATAAGTGTGGGGAGGGAGGCAGGGAATACTTTTATGTTCTTAGATTTTTATCTATAAATCACATTGAATCTTTTCAAAAATAATGAAAAATTAAAATAAAAAATCTTGTGGCAAGCCTAGTAACTCCTATAATCTTGCAGTAGTGAGATCGTAAATGATATTTGATCACCTGTATCACAATAGAAATGTGAGAGGAAAATACCTGTGGTTTCTTGTGGTGGTGGAGTTGCAGATACTGTTGTGTTCCATTACCTATATTTATTAATGAAGAAAATGCTAACGTGTCATTTAGAGGTTAGTAGCGGTAAGGATGTAACATTTTCCCTACCCAAGTTCAGCACCAACTTCCCCAGAATTCTGAGTGTGAACCCTCTGGGGTCTGGGGATCTCCAGTGTGAATCCTGGGGAGAAATACTCTGCAAAATGACAGGGAAGCACTGTGGGACCTGAAGATCTTCATGCTTATAGACATTGGTGCTTGCATTTTGAAAATCTTAATGGTTGCAGGGTGCATATGTCTGAGAGGAGTGATTAAGGAAAGGCCAAAGCCATTGCTGAAAACCCCACTGAGTATATTTGGGCCTCTTGGTCTAGGATGTTATTTATAAAGCCAGCTTGTTGGGAGAGAACAGCTAGCGAATCCACAATTCTAGATTAGGATAGGATGGTGGCAGACATTTAGTAATTCCATATTAATAAAGCATGAAAACATAATGAAAAGAATGGTGTAATAAGCAAAGGTCTTTCTCGGGAATGCTTTTGGATAAGTAACAGTGACTAGGAAAATTTTCTGGCTGAAGAGTTTGTGAGAAGGTCCAGTTGTGCGGACTGTTGTCACTCAGCGGGGTGCCTAACTAAGCATTATCACGGGGTTCACAGTAGAGGTGCTTACTACAAACTATGTCAGTAGCTCATTTTCTGAGAGGTTTAGGCTTCAGTCTGACACACTGCTTTGCACATAGTAGGCTTCTAAATATTTGTTAAATTGTTTCCATACCATAACTTTGTATATCCTATTCACTGTTCTCATAACATTTTTTTTAAAAGGCAATATTTATTTTCATTGGGTAATTTAGCAAGACAGCTGATAACAACCACAAGCAAACAAGTAGCTAGCTTTTCAACACTGTCCATGCCTGCTGTATAAAAAAAGGCAAGCACAATACATTTTTATTTTGTTAACAGGAGGCTCAATAGGATTGCAAAATTAATACCGGTAGAGATTTTCCACAGACAGTTCCCGTTGCAGTCTTACTGGAGAAGCATTCACAAATACCTTTTTAAGTGATGGATTTGACAGCACGGTCTTTAAATAGAAGACAGAGAGCAGTTAGGCACTTACCCTGGTTTAAATGTATCAATATTTTCTCATTTTTCTTGTGAATAAAATGTTACAAGTGGATAACACACCTGAATGAAGTGTAGGTCCTGGGCTTGTGCCCTTCATGCTTCCCTCTCTGGGGCAAAGTTGAAAATTCAGGGAGGCAGTGGTGTTTATTGTTGGGGAAGGTGCCTTGAAGAACTCGCATAACTCAGAGTGCACATTGTTCAGGCCTTGTTTTCTCTCCTGTGTATATAAGAAGAGTTGCAGTGGTGGTGGTGGGGGAGTTGTCTTCATGGTTCATAAATCCGCAGTCATCATATCTTGCTGTTGCTTCGATGGTGTGTTTATGACTTCAGCATTATCTCTGATAGCTCTGGGTTTGCACCTAAATTAACAGCATGGTGTATTTTGGCAGTGGTTCAAAAGCTATTGATTTTTAGTCATGTTTTTCGGCATCAGTGAATGTATGGATGACATTATTATAGAATTTCTAAAAGCATTTAACTTATAAGTATTGACTGTTTAAACAACAGCAAAATAGTGAGTAAAATTATTTACAGAATTGATTTCCACAATACTGACAAGTCCATGGGTATTTGTATACCACAGAATTGGAACCGTCATGTGTTTTATGACAAACATAGTTTATAATTCTTTGGCTTACAAACTTTAAAATGAAATTATTTTTTTAAAAAAGGTATACTTACTTATTTGAAAGGCAGAGTTGCAGAGAGAGGGAGAGACATATCTTTCACCTAGTGGTTCACTCCCCAGATGGCCACACTGGCCAGGGCTGGGCTAGGCTGTTTAACCTGCTGTGCCACAGTGCAGGCCCCTAAAATGAAATTCATGGAGAGGGTGTTTGGTCTACCAGTCCAGTTGCCTGCATCCCATATCAGAGTGCCTGAGTTCTAATTCTAGCCCCAACCCCCAATTCCAGCTTCGTTGATGCAGACCTTGGGGAGTAATAGTGATGGCGCAAGTGGCTGGATCCCTGCCACCCATATGGGAGGCCTGGGTTTTACTCATGGCTTTTGGCTTTGGCCTTGCCAACCCTGGCTGTTGTAGGTAATTCAGTAAACCAACAGGTGGGAGCTATCTCTCTCATTGTCTCCTTCTTTAAGTCTTTCTACTTCTCAAATAAATGCATTAAAAATAATATTCTTAACCTTTTGGTATTCTTTTCTTAATGCTGTTTCTAATTTTGTGCACAAAACGAGACTTTAATACTTTTTAATTAACAAGTAGATTATACATATTTATGGTATCCAACATCTTATTTTGATATATGTATACATTATGGAATGGCTCAAACTAAATATGCATTACTTTTTGTGGTGAGAACACTTAGTATCTACTCTCGGTGAATTTCTAGAATACAGTCCATGAGCCATATGTAACTGAAGTCCTCATGATGTCCAGTGAATCTCTTGTACTTACTCTGCCTGTCTCACTGCAGTTTTGCCTCCTTGAACCAGCATATTCCTCGACCTCTCACCCCTCAGCCTCTGAGGACCTGCATTTCACTGTTTGTATGATTTTGACTCTTTAGGATTCCACATAAAGATGAGATCTTAATGTACTTGACTTTTTGTGTCAGGGTTATTTCAGTTACACAGTATCTTCCAGGGTCATCCATGTTGTTGTAAGTGACAAGATTTCCTTCTTTTTGAAGGCTGAGTAGCATCACATTGTGGTTATATACTACATCCTGATTGTCCCTTTGTCTGTTGATGGACCCTTAGGTCAGTTCTGTCTTTTGGCTTAGGAATAATTTGGCAGTGGTCACGAGAGTGCAGATATCTCTGACATACTGAATCATATCTTTTGGATTGATTGTCCATAGTGGAATTGCCAGATTATATTATACTTCTGTTTTTAGTATTTTAAGGAATCTCCATACTCTGTTTCAGAATGACTGCATTAACTTACATTCCATGCAAGGATTCCCTTCTCTCCACATCCTTGCCAACATTTTTTAATCTTTTGTGTTTTTGATGATAGCTATTCTAGTAGATGTGAGGGCCTTTTAATGTGCATGACTAATTAGGTTAATGATATTGGGCATTTTTTCATATACTTGTTGGCCATTCCATGAGAACTATTTATATCTAATCATATGCCCATTCTTTTTCATTGAGTTTATTGGTTTTCTTACTGTAGAGTTGAGTTACTTATATATTTTGGGTATTAATCCCTTATTGGAAGTCTGGTTTGCAAATATATTCTCCCACTCAGTTGGTTATGTCTTTACTAACAAAAATAAAGACTGGGCAATAGAAGTTCATAACTGAAAAAGTCATATAAGACAAGCCCGTACTCAATGGTGAAGAGCTGAAAGGCTCTCCACTACGATCAGGACCAAGACAAGGGTGCCCACCTGGATCACTTCTGTTTAATACAGTTCTCAAAGTTCTAGCCAGAGTAGTCAGGGAAGAGAAAGAAAGAAAAGGTATCCAAGTCAGAAAAGAAAAAGCTAAAATGTCTGTGTTTACAGGTCATGTGATCATATGAAGTATGTAAAACATTCCAGACTCCATCAAAAGACAGAACTAGTGAATGAATTTGGAAACGCTGCAGGCTACCAAAGCAACACACAAACATCAGTAGCATTTCATGTTTTTTCAAAAATTATTAAAATATAGTATTACATATCAGGAAATGCATTTATGTGTACAGATTAAAGAACTTTTTTTGTCATCTGATAATCCTCATAGCTATCACCCAAATTAAGAACAAAGCATTATTATTACCCAAGATTTCTATACACTAACAGGTAATTATCTGAGAAAAAATCAAGAGGGGCTAGCGGTGTGGCAGAGCAGGTTAAGCTGCTGCCTATGATGCTGGCATCCTATATGGGTGCTGGTTTGTGTCCCTGCTGCTCCACTTCTGATCCAGCTGCCTGCTAATGGCCTAGGAAAACAGTGGAAGATGATCCAAGTTCTTGGGCCCTTGTTACCCATGTGGGAGACCCAGAAGAAGCTCTTGGATCCTGGCTTCAGCCTGGTTCAGCGTTGGCTGTTGTGCCCATCTGGAGAGTGAGTCAGTGAATGGGAGATCTCTGTGTCTCCCTCTCTCTCTCTCCAACTCTGTCAAATAAAAATGGTTTTTTAAAAAAATCAACTTTAAAAAAAACTTTCAAATTTAAAATAATTACAAAAATACTTAAAAATAAATTTAACCAAAGAGTTGAATGATTTATATATGGAAAATATATAAAATATATAAAATATGACATTGACAAACTTTGAGGAAGACATGAATAAATGGAAAGATATCCCACGTTCATGGACTAGAAGATTTACTTCTGTTAAAATGTCTATCTATCCAAAGTAGAATTAGAAAAAAAAAATCAGAAAAAAAATCCTAAAATTTGTGTGGTACCATTGAAGACTCCCAATAGCCAAAGCAATCTCTAGCAACAAAAGAACAGAGCCAGATATATCACAGTATATGATTTGAAACCTCTGCTATAAAATAATCAAAGCACTCTTATACTGGAGTTACAGCAGAATAGAACAAAGGAAACTAGTCAACAGTCCAGAAATTCACTCAGTTATGGTCAGTTTATTTTTTCACACAGATATCAGGAACACACAATGGGGAAAGGACAGCCTTTCTTATAAAAAGTGCTAGGCAAACTGGATACCCATACACACAGAAGAATAAAATTGAACCTCATCTCACACCATACATACACATACGTGTGTGTGCCTGTACAAAACCTCTTAAAAATGGATTGAAGACTTAAATGCAAGACTGTAAAACACAGGGAAAAAACTCTATGACCTTGGTCTGGGCAGTGCTTTTTTTGGCCAGGAACCCAAAGGCTCAGAAAACAAAAGCAAAAGGAAAAAAATGATTATATATCAAACTAAAAAAAATCATAAAACAAAGGAAAAAATCAGGAGACTGGAGATATTGATAATATTTAATCTCATGATTAAAATTTGTACATTTCTGAAACTTCAAAATGTACAAGTCATATTGACAACAAATGATATTTCTAGACAAACAGTTGTAATCCACATGCAATTACCATGAACATTTTTTCATTTATGCTCTTTTTAAAAAATTTTATTTAAGTTATACAAGTTTCATATATTTTTTTTAACTTTTATTTAATGAATATAAATTTCCAAAGTACAGAATGTTGATTACAATGGCTTCCCCCCATAACATCCCTCCAACCCGCAACCCTCCCCTTATCCACTCCCTCTCCCCTTCCATTCATATCAAGATTCATTTTCGATTCTCTATATACAGAAGATCAGTTTAGCATACATTAAGTAAAGATTTCAACAGTTTGCTCCCACACAGAAACATAAAGTGAAAAATACTGTCTGAGTACTAGTTATAGCATTAAATCTCAATGTACAGCACACTAAGGACAGAGATCCTACATGAGGAGTAAGTGCACAGTGACTCCTGTTGTTGACTTAACAAATTGACACTCTTGTTTATGGCCTCAGTAATCGCCCTAGGCTCTTGTCATGAGCTGCCAAGGCTAAGGAAGCCCCCTGAGTTCACTGACTCTGATCATTTTTAGACAAGGCCATGGTCAAAGTGGAAGTTCTCTCCTCCCTTCAGAGAAAGGTACCTCCTTCTTTGATGACCCATTCTTTCCACTGGGATCTCACTCGCGGAGATCTTTCATTTAGTTTTTTTTTTTTTTTCCCCCAGAGTGTCTTGGCTTTCCATGCCTGAAATACTCTCATGGGCATTTCAGCCAGCTCTGCATGCCTTAAGGGCTGATTATGAGGCCAGAGTGCTGTTAGGACATTTGCCATTCTATGGGTCTGCTGTGTATCTCACTTCCCATGTTGGATCACTCTCCCCTTTATTTATTCTATCAGCTAGTATTTGCAGACACTATTCTTGTTTATGTGATCCCTTTGGTTCTTAGTCCTATCATTACGATCAATTGTGAACAGAAATTGATCACTGGGACTAGTGAGATGGCATTGGTACATGCCACCTTGATGGGATTGAATTTGAATCCCCTGGTATGTTTCTAACTCTACCGTTTGAGGTAAGCCAGCTTGAGCATGTCCCGAATTGCACATCTCTTCCCTCTCTTATTCCCACTCTTATATTTAACAGCGATCACTTTTCAATTAAGTTTCAGCACTTAAGAGGAATTGTGTTTTGATTACAGTATTCAACCAAAAGTATTAAGTAGAACAAACAAAAAAATACTAAGAGGGATAACATATTAAGCTGGTCATCAACAGTCAGGGTGAGGGCTGATCAAGTCACCGTTTCTCATAGTGTTCATTTCACTTTAACAGGTTTCCTTTTTGGTGCTCAGTTAGTTGTCACCTATCAAGGAGAACAAGTGGTATTTGTCCCTTTGGGATTGGCTTATTTCACTCAACAGAATGTTTTCCAAATTCCTAACAGGGATCACTTTTCAGTTAAAATTTAAACACCTAAGAATAATTGTGTGTTAATTACAGAGTTCAACCAATGGTACTAGAACAAAAAAATACTAAAATGGATAAAGTATTACATTGTACATCAACCATCAGGACAAGAGCTGATCAAGTCACTGTTTCTCATGGTGTCCATTTCACTTCAACAAGTTTCCCCTTTGGTGCTCAGTTAGTTGTCGCCAATCAGGGAGAACATATGGTATTTGTCCCTTTGGGACTGGCTTAATTCACTCAGCATGATGTTTTCCAAATTCCTCCATCTTGTTGCAAATGACTGGGTTTCGTTGTTTTTGACTGCTGTATAGTATTCTATAGAGTACATGTCCCATAATTTCTTTATCCAGTCTACTGTGGATGGGCATTTGGGTTGGTTCCAGGTCTTAGCTATTGTGAATTGAGCTGCAATAAACATTAATGTGCAGACTGCTTTTTTGTTTGCCAATTTAATTTCCTTTGGGTAAACTCCAAGGAGTGGGATGGCTGGGTTGAATGATAGGGTTATATTCAGGTTTCTGAGGAATCTCCAGACTGACTTCCATAGTGGCTTAACCAGTTTGCATTCCCACCAACAGTGGGTTAGTGTTCCTTTTTCCCCACATCCTCTCCGGCATCTATTGTTGGTAGATTTCTGAATGTGAGCCATTCTAACTGGGGTGAGGTGGAACCTCATTGTGGTTTTGATTTGCATTTCCCTGATTGCTAGTGATCTTGAACATCTTTTCATGTCCCTGTTGGCCATTTGGATTTCCTCTTTTGAAAAATGTCTATTGAGGTCCTTGGCCCATCTCTTAAGTGGGTTGTTTGTTTTGATCTTGTGGAGTTTCTTGATTTCTTTGTAGATTCTGGTTATTAACCCTTTATCAGTTGCATAGTTTGCAAATATATTTTCCCATTCTGTCGGTTGCCTCTTCACTCTGCTGACTGTTTCTTTTGCAGTACAGAAACTTCTCAATTTGATGCAATCCCAAATGTTAATTTTGGTTGACTGCCTGTGCTTCTGGGGTGTTTTCCAAGAAGTCATTGCCGGTACCTATATCTTGCAGGGTTTTTCCAATGTTCTCTAGTAACTTGATGGTGTCAGGTCGTAGATTTAAGTCTTTAATCCATGTTGAGTGGATTTTTGTGTAAGGTGAAAGGTAGGGGTCTTGCTTCATGCTTCTGCACGAGGAAATCCAATTTTCCCAGCACCATTTATTGAATAGACTGTCCTTACTCCAGGGATTGGTTTTGGACCCTTGATCAAATATGAGTTGGCTGTAGATGTTTGGATTGATTTCTGGTGTTTCAATTCTGTTCCATTGGTCTATCCATCTGTTTCTGTACCAGTACCATGCTGTTTTGATTACAACTGCCCTGTAGTATGTCCTGAAATCTGGTATTGTGATGCCTCCAGCTTTGTTTTTGTTGTACAAGATTGCTTTAGCTATTCGAGGTCTCCTGTGTCTCCATATAAATTTCAGCATCATTTTTTCTAGATCTGAGAAGAAGGTCTTCTGTATCTTGATTGGTATTGCATTGAATGTATAAATTGCTTTTTGGAGAATGGACATTTTGATGATATTGATTCTTCCAATCCATGAACATGGAAGATTTTTCCATTTTTTGGTATCCTCTTCTATTTCTTTCTATAAGGTTTTGTAATTTTCATCATAGAGATCTTGAACGTCCTTGGTTAAGTTTATTCCAAGGTATTTGATTGTTTTTGTAGCTATTGTGAATGGGATTGATCTTAGAAGTTCTTCCTCAGCCATGGCATTGTCTGTGTATACAAAGGCTGTTGATTTTTGTGCATTGATTTTATACCCTGCTACTTTGCCAAAATCTTCTATGAGTTCCAATAGTCTCTTAGTAGAGTTCTTTGGGTCCCCTAAATAAAGAATCATGTCATCTGCAAAGAGGGATAGTTTGAGTTCTTCCTTCCCAATTTGTATCCCTTTAATTTCTTTTTCTTGCCTAATAGCTCTGGCTAGAACCTCCAGAAATATATTGAATAGCAGTGGTGAGAGTGGACATCCCTGTCTGGTACCAGATCTCAGTGGAAATGCTTCCAACTTTTCCCCATTCAATAGGACGTTGGCTGTGGGTTTTTCATAGATTGCTTTGAATGTATTGAGGAATGTTCCTTCTAAACCCAGTTTGCTTAGCGTTTTCATCATGAACGGGTGTTGTATTTTATCAAATGTTTTCTCGGCATCTATTGAGATAATCATATGGTTTTTCTTCTGCAGTCTGTTAATGTGGTGTATCACATTGGTTGTCTTGCGCACATTAAACCATCCCTGCATACCAGGGATAAATCCCACTTGGTCTGGGTGGATGATCTTTCTGATGTGTTGTTGCATTCTATTGGCGAGAATTTTATTGAGGATTTTTGCATCTATGTTCATTAGGGACATGGGTCTGTAATTCTCTTTCAGTGCTGCATCTTTTCCTGGCTTAGGAATTAAGGTGATGCTGGCTTCATAGAAAGAATTTGGGAGGATTCCCTCTTCTTCGATTGTTCTGAATAGTTTGAGAAGAATTGGAGTTAGTTCTTCTTTAAATGTCTGGTAGAATTCAGCAGTGAATCCATCTTGTCCTGGGCTTTTCTTTGTTGGGAGGGCCTTTATTACTGTTTCAATTTCTGTCTCAGTTATGGGTCTGTTTAGGTTTTCGATGTCTTCCTGGTTCAATTTAGGTAGGTTGCATTTGTCCAGGAATCTATCCATTTCTGATAGGTTTCCCTGTTTGCTGGCATACAAGTCCTTGTAGTAATTTCTGATGATTCTTTTTATTTCTGTGGTGTCTGTTGTTACATTTCCTTTTTCATCTCTGATTTTATTGATTTGGGTCTTTTCTCTTCTTTTTTTAGTTAGTTGGGCCAATGGGGTGTCAATTTTGTTTATTTTTTCAAAAAACCAGCTCCTCGTTTGGCTGATTTTTTGCAATGTTTTTTTGGATTCAATTTGTTGATTTCTTCTCTGATTTTAATTATTTCTCTTGTCGTACTAGATATGGGTCTGGTTTGCTGTAGGTTTTCTAGATCCTTGAGATGCGTTGAAAGCTCATCTATTTGGTGCCTTTCCAATTTCTTGATGTAGGCACCTATTGATATAAACTTTCCTTTTAACACTGCTTTTGCTGCGTCCCATAAGTTTTGGTATGTTGTGCTGTTATCCTCATTTACTTCCAGAAAATTTTCTCTTTTGATTTCTTCTATGACCCATTGTTCATTCAGGAGCATGTTGTTCAATCTCCATGTGTTTGCGTATGCTCTAGGGATTCCTGAGTTGCTAATTTCCAACTTCATTCCTTTATGGTCTGAGAAGCTGCATGGTATGATTCTAATTCTTTTGAATTTGCTGAGACTTGCTTTATGGCCTAGTATGTGGTCAATCCTAGAGAAGGTTCCATGTACTGCTGAGAAGAATGTAAAATCTTTAGCTGTAGGATTGAAAGTTCTGTATATATCTGTTAGATCCATTTGGGCTATAGTGTCGTTTAAATCTACTGTCTCCTTGTTGATCTTCTGTCCTATTGATCTGTCTATTTCTGAGAGTGGAGTATTGAAGTCCCCCAGTACTATTGTATTGGGGTCTAAGTTTCCCTTTAATTCCCTTAACAAATCTTTTAGATAAACTGGTGCCCTGTAGTTAGGTGCATATACATTGATAATTGTTATATCTTCTTGTTGTATTGATCCTTTAATCATTATATAGTGTCCTTCTTTGTCACTCTTAACAGTTTTTGTGGTAAAGTTTATGTTGTCCGATATTAAGATGGCTACGCCTGCTCTTTTTTCATTTCTGTTGGCATGGTATATCTTTTTCCAGCCTTTCACTTTCAGTCTGTATGGATCTTTGTTGGAAAGATGTGTTTCTTGTAAGCAGGAAAAGATGGGTTTTGTTCCTTAACCCAATCAGCCAATCAGTGTCTTTTAACTGGACAGTTCAGGCCATTCACGTTCAATGTGACTAATGATAAGTGGTAACTTTGCCCTGCCATTTGCCAAAGATAAGTTCTAATATATGCTTTGAATTCCCTGTGATCTTTTGCTGTGAGCTTTCCTTCCTTTACCTTCTTTCATATTGATGACCGTGTTTCTGTGTTTCTGTGTGCAACACATCTTTAAGCATCTTTTGCAGGGCTGGACGAGTGGCGACAAAGTCTTTCAATTTCTGTTTGCTATGAAAAGTGTTTATTTCACCTTCATTCACAAATGATAGCTTTGCAGGATATAATATTCTGGGCTGGCAGTTTTTCTCTCTTAGTACCTGGGCTATATCTCGCTATTCCCTCCTAGCTTGTAGGGTTTCTGATGGGAAGTCAGCTGTGAGTCTGATTGGAGATCCTCTGAGAGTAATCTGACGTTTCTCTCTTGCACATTTTAGGATCTTTTCTTTATGTTTCACTGTGGAGAGTTTAATTACAATGTGTTGTGGTGAGGATCTCTTTTGGTCGTGTTTGTTAGGGGTTCTGTGAGCTTCCTGTACTAGGATTTCTCTGTCCTTCTCCAAACCTGGGAAATTTTCTGCTAATATCTCACTAAAAAGGCCTTCTAATCCTTTCTCCCTCTCCATGCCTTCAGGAACTCCTAGAACCCGAATGTTGGTTTTTTTAATAGTATCCTGCAGGTGCCTGACAATATGTTTTAGATTTCTAATTTCCTCTTCTTTTCTTTGGTCTGACTGTATCCTTTCCTGTTCTCTGTCTTCTAAGTCCTATATTCTCTCTTCTGCTTCACCCATTCTGTTTGTAAGGCTCTCTATTGTGTTTTTCATTTGATCTATTGAATTCTTCACTTCAGTCACTATCCCAGTTTCCTGTTGTACTAGTTGTTTCGTTTCATTTTGATTCCTCCTTAATATTTCATTTTCACGAGAGAGATTTTCTATCTTGTCCATTAAGGATTTCTGTAGTTCAAGAATTTGTTTTTGAGAACTTCTTAATGTTCTTATCAATTTTTTGAGATCTGCTTCTTGCATTTCTTGTAACTCATCATATTCATAATCTTGAATTGGGGTGTCTTTTTCATTTGGGGGCGTCATGGTGACTTCCTTGTTTTTAGTACCTCGGTTTTTGTGTTTGTTATTTGGCATATTAGAGATATTTGGTTTCTTCACTGTGGTGCTTTTTCTTGTTATACTATGACTCTAGATGAAGTGGACTGTCTGTTTTTGATGGAGCCTTAGAGGCTTGAGATGGGTGTGGCCTGAGAGCTCTGTTTGGTGTGCCAAAGGTGACACTCCCAGGTTAGGCGTGGTAGATCTCTCTCTCTCTCTTTCTTTCTTTTTTTGATTCAAAAGGGAAGTAATTCCGCACAGTTGAACGAAGTTGGAGGTAGTTAGCAGGCAAATGATATACCCACAGGAGCCAGAGATCAGAAGCTCTTTCCCAGGGACCACACAGGGAATCTGTTCTGCCCTCAGGGTGGGCTCATTTTCTCCTTCAGTCTCCCACTGGGTTGCCAAAGTTATGGAATTGTAGCGTCTCTGGAGAGTACTCACGTGAATTCCGTGAGTTCTCTCCCCCACCGTCTCTTTTTTCACAGTCTCAGTTCAGTAGCACCACAAATTTACTAGGTCCTAATCTCCTGTTAATTCGCCCCACCCAGAGTCAGGTTTTTCTGCTAGGCTCAGGGCCGGTGCAGACCTGAGGTTGCTCTGCTTATGACGTATGTCCAAGATGGTGCCTGCTCTTTGTCTTGCTCGCCCTTGAGAGGTGAGCGGAGAGAGAGAAACCCGTGTCCATACCAGTCACCTTTTTTCTCTCTCTCTCTCTCTTCCAGTTAGTCTGGTGAACTTTTCCCCCCCGGGGGTCGTTCCCTCTAGTCTCCTCTCTCCGCTTGCCTGCTGGTGTCTTGGGCTATTGAGGTTCGGCTCACCTCGCGTTCCAGCGCTGGTGTGTTGAGTCTGCCGCTGGTGTCCCGAACTGTGGGCTCCCACGCTCTCCACCCAGGTCCACTGTTAATCACGCGTTCCGGAAGAGTTTCTTCTGCTGTTTCTTCCCCTACTCTTCCTTGAATCTTTAGCATCTCCACTTTTATTAAACTGTCTCTCCCCGCACTATTAGTGTGCTCCCTTCCTATTCCGCCATCTTGCATCAAGCCGCTAGGTATCCTTTCTGAGTCTGCTGTGTATCCCCTTTCCCATGTTGGATTGTTCTCTCCTTTTTAATTCTATCAGTTATCATTAGCAGACACTAGTGTTGTTTATGTGGTCCCTTTGACACTTAATCCTATCATTATGATCAATTATGAACTGAAGCAGATCACTTTAGTAAGATGGCATTGGTATAGGCCACCTTGATAGGTTTGATTTGGAATTCCCTGGCATGTTTCTTGCTTTACCATTAGGGGTAAGTCTGAGTGAGCATGTGCCAAACTGAACATGTTTGTATGGTAGGGTTATATTCAGGTTTCTGAAGAATCTCCAGACTGACTCATAGTGGCTTTACCAATTTGCATTCCTACCAACAGTGGGTTAGTGTCCCTTTTTCCTCACATCCTCGCCAGCATCTGTTGTTGGTGGATTTCTGTATGTGAGTCATTCTAACTGGGGTGAGGTGAAACCTCATTGTGGTTTTGATTTGCATTTCCCTGATGGCTAGTGATCCTGAACATTTTTTCATGTCCCTGTTGGCCATTTGGATTTCCTCTTTTGAAAAATGTCTATTGAGGTCCTTGGCCCATCTCTTAAGTGGGTTGTTTGTTTTGTTGTGGAGTTTGTTGATCTCTTCATAGATTCTGGTTATTAATCCTTTATCAGTTACATAATTTGCAAATTTTTTTCCACATTCTGTCAGTTTCCTCTTCAATCTCCTGACTGTTTCTTTTGCAGTACAGAAACTTCTCAATTTGATGTATTCCCAATTGTTCATTCTGGCTTTGACTGCCTGTGCCTCTGGGGTTTTTAACAAGCAATCTTTGCCTGTGCCTATATTTTGCAGGATTTCCTCATGTTCTCTAATAATTTGATGGTGTCGGGTCATAGGCTTAGATCTTTAATCCATGTTGAGTGGATTTTTTTTTAAAAAGATTTTATTTATTTGAGAGGTAGAGTTACAGACAGTGAGAGGGAGAGACAGAAACGTCTTCCGTCCGTTGGTTCACTCCCCAAATGGCTGGAATGGCTGGAGCTGTGCTGATCCAAAACCAGGATCCAGGTGCTTCCTGTTGGTCTCCCATGTGGGTACAGGGGCCCAGGGACTTGGGCCATCTTCTGCTTTCCCAGGACACAGCAGAGAGCTGGATTGGAAGAGGTGCAGCTGAAACTAGAACCGGCGCCCATATGGGATGCCAGATCTGCAGGTGGAGGATTAACCCACTGCACCATGGTGCCGGCCCCAGAGTGGAATTTTGTTTAAGGTGTAAGTTAGGGATCTTGCTTTATGCCTGTGCATTTGGAAATCCAGTTTTTTCCAGCACCGTTTGTTGAATAGACTGTCTTTGCTACAGGAATTGGTTTTAGATCCTTGATCAAATATAAGTTGGCTATAGATGTTTGGATTGATTTCTGGTGTTTCTATTCTGTTCCATTGGTCTATCCATCTGTTTCTGTACCAGTACTATGCTGTTTTGATGGTAACTGCCCTTTTGTTTATTTTTTCAAAAAACCAGCTGTTTTGCTGATCTTTTGTAATGTTTTTTTTTTTTTTTGATTCAATTCTGTTGATTTCTTGTCTAAGTTTAATTATTTCTCCTCTCCTACTACTTTTGGGTCTGGTTTGCTGTAGTTTTTCTAGTTCCTTGAGATGCATTGATAGCTCATTTATTTGGTACCTTTCCAATTTCTTGATGTAGGCACCTATTGTTTTAAACTTTCCTCTTAACACTGCTTTTGCTGTATCCCCATATGTTTTGATATGTTGTGTTGTTATCTTCATTTACTTCGAGAAATTTTTTGATTTCTCCTATGACCCACTGTTCATTCAGTAGCATGTTGTTTAGTCTCCATGTGTTTGCATATGCTCTAGGGATTCCTGAGTTGCTAATTTACAGCTTCATTCCATTGTGGTCTGAGAAGATGCATGGTATGATTCCAGTTCTTTTAAATTTGCTGAGACTTGCTTTATGACCTAGTATGTGGTCAATCCTAGAATAAGTTCGATGTACTGCTGGGAAGAATGTGTATTCTTTAAATGTAGGATGAAAAGTTCTGTAGATATCTGTTAGATCCATTTGGTCTATATTGTCGATTAAATCTGCTGTTTCCTTGTTGATCTTCTGTCCGGTTGATCTGCCTATTTCTGAAAGTGGAGTATTGAAGTCCCCCAGTACTATTGTAGTGGTGTCTAAGTCTCCCTTTAAGTTCCTTAACATATCTTTTAAATAAACCAGTGCCCTGTAATTAGGTGCTTGTACGTTTATAATAGTTACATCTTCCTGTTGAATTGAACCCTTAATCATTATATAGTGCCCCTCTTTGTCTCTCTTAACAGTTTTTGTGTTAAAGTTTATTTTGTCTGATATTAACATGGCTTTGATTGCCTGTGCTTCAAGGGTCTTTTCCAAGAAATCTTTGCCTATGCCGATGTCTAGTAGAGTTTTCTCAATGTTCTCTAATGATTTGATGGTATTGGGCCATAGATTTAGGTCTTTGATCTATTTTGAGTGGAACTTTGTATAAGGTGTAAGGAAGGGGTCTAGTTTCATACTTCTGCTTGTGGAGAGCAAGTTTCTCCAGCATTATTTATTAAAAAGACTGTCCTTACTTCTGGGATTGATTTTAGCTCCTTGGTCAAAGATAGGCTGGATGTAGATGCATGGATTGATTTCTAGTTTCTATTCTGTTACAATTGTCTTTAAGTCTGTTTTTGTGCCAGTACCAGCCTCTTTTGATTGCAACTGCCCTGAAATCAGGTATTGTGATGCCTCTGGCTGTGTTTTTGATGTATAAGATTGCTTTAGCTATTTGGGGTCTCTTGTGTTTCCTTATGATTTTCAGCATCATTTTTCCTAGATCTGTGAAGAATGTTGTTGGTATTTTTTGATTGGGATCTTGTTGAATCTGAAAATTGCTTTTGGTATTATGGACATTTTGATGATGTTGATTCTTCCAATCCATGAACATGGAAGATATTTCTGTATTTTAATGTCCTCTTCTATTTCTTTCTTTAGTGTTTTGTAATTTTCATGATCAGATTTAAGCATGAATTTTGGGAGTACAGTAACATTTAGTACATACAGTTAACAGCTATTGAGTGGATATTGGTGAGTTTTCTATATTACTGGTTTCTTATATACTCTTGGCCAAGTCCTGTACCTAAACTAATTACAGTGAAAACTTTTATTCTAAAAAGCTTAACAACAGAATGTATGCTATATGATATTGATAGATAACAGAACAGTAAACTTCATGGCCAGGTCTTATTTGTTCCTCCTTAGAAATGTTTTTCAATTAAAGCAATTCATGTTTCTTGTGTGTTGTTTTTGACAGTTGTAAAAGCAGACAATTATAATGTGTGGAAACCAGAAACACAATGTCTTCTACCCACTAGTGAATTTGAGGAAAACCATTTTGCTCCTTATGCAGAAAGAAAATAGCATGTCACAGGTTTCAGTGAAAGTGTTTTTCTGCATCCTGATTCCCAGAGCATAAACCATAAAATGAACTACTGCCCAAGTCACTGGCATGTTGCTTTTCTATAGTATTCAAAATGTTGTCAGGCGCTTAGGCACCCAAACTCAGGACACTATGTACTCAATTTGTTTTTGGGTTATTTTCTAATAATTGCATAATGTTTAATACACACATAATAGCTTTTTAAATGCTCTCTTTGGAGACGTGCTTAGATGCTTTAAAAATATGGTTTGGTGGTTTCCTTTTTGAGATTGCCTTGAAAGGTTGAATTGCATTCATGATGATTCTTGGAGAAGCGGGTCCAGATCTTGTTTCCTACTGATGGTTTAATTATATATAAATAACATCTGAAAAAAAATTGCAGCAGTAAAGATCTCTGAAGACCCGAGCCTTGGGAAGACAGGGAGTTTACTTATCTGATGGGGATCTAGAGAGGCAACGTTTCATAGCCCTTTCTTCCCACTTAGTGAACCTGTTGAAAAACAAGCACAGGAGTCAGAGCGGTATCAACACATTTCTTTTACTTCTGGCAAAACTAGATCAGAGGAGGATTGGCTTCTTGGTATTTCCCTTCCCACCCAGAATTTCCTTGTGGGATCTTACACATGACAAAACAGAGCCACTTGAAAGATTGAGGCTGATCATGGCCTTCATCTTGCCCTTTGAAGGAAGGGAGGCCACATAAACACTGTTAACTGTGAATACATCATCCTTGCCCAGGGCAGATTTATGGGCCAGTGGATGTTAATTTCTCATCAGTTGACCAATCCAGTGAAGTGTTACTTCTCTCATTTGGAGGTGTGAATGCAAGTAGGAAACACAGGATTGTTCTTTCCAGTTATCCGTCTCTCCATTTCTCCCCTTATTTCTTGCTACCTAGCATGGAGCATAGTAGGCAGTAGCAAATAAATGGACAGTTCTCACATGCATTTATTTATTGAAGCCTAGGTAGCAACAAAATATTTTGACTGTGGCTGTAGCAGACATAAATGGAGCTACCATTGTCGTTTACCAATGAAGGGTTTTTTCTACGGCCATATTTATGGATGGTATTTCAGGTATTCAATTAGGAAGAAGGGAGCAAGGAAAAAAGTGACAGTATCCTGAGAAGGGTAGAAAATTAGACTTAACAAAAGCAAACCATCCCTGTACAGTTCTCCTTTGCATCATGCAGATCTTCATCCTAATAGTAAACTTGAATTTTGGCAGAAGCTTCCAAAGAAGAAAGTAGTTGCAAGTGGTTGATGCTCCATTTCAAGTTTTTTTGTCATGAAAATGTGTTAATTTCCTTGAAAGGCTAACTTCTTGGCCCTGTAACCTTTAAACACTGAGGTTGCTGTCTGCATTAATGTCCCAGGGGGAAGCTTGATGGTGTCTTCGATGTTCTCTCATGCTTAGACATCTCACTGTGGGGTGGAGGATTCTCATTTCCCTCTGCGCGTCAGACAGTTTTCTGTGTGCTCTGTGTTTTTCAACATGAGTATGTTTTGGCTGCTCTTCAATGCAGAGTGCCTCGAGGACTTACATATTTATGATAACTTCAGGCCATCTGCTGCTCGATGATCAGAGGATGAAGAACAATTTTCAACTTCAACAAAGCCATACTGATCACAGCAAAGCACTTCCTGCAGTATTCATCTTCCATTGCACTGGATTTCATTGTTTCTAAACTCAAATGAGTTATTACTTGGAACTTTTTAAAACACTGATCCTTCCTGCCGTCAGAAAGAGTCAACATGTTGCCTTTTATTTCTGGGCCAGTGTTCAGGGCTCTAAACATGACAAAGATTCATTTTGACCTTCTGATTTAGCATGTAAATTAAGATACTTGAAGCAGAAGGCTCCATATTTTCTTCCAGTTCATGTGTAATGCCAACAGATTGGTATGCATCAAAATGGAACACTTCGAAGCAGATTCCATTTATAAAATGTCAATTACAAAAGGCAAGAATGCATATAAAAGTTAGCTAGCTGGTGATATCAATTAGGTTTCTCTACTGCTGCATACCACCATTGTCATTTTGCACCAGAGTGGAAATATCATGTAATCTCCATTCTGTTATTTTGAACAAACCTTGTGAATGTAGATGTGTATCAGTATTCCTTAATTGCATTTGCCTGAATAAAACCCTGAAGATACCAGTGGCTGCTCTGAGTCACACATCACACTATATGACTCTGGGAAAAATAGATAGAGTTTTGTGTACAGGATGGAGGTGCTTACAGGACTGGTTTAAATGTCAGATTATGGGTGTTTGTTCCTACCTATGGATAGGTTTTCTTAATTTCCTAGATTAGAAGTTGGCAAACTGTGTGTGCAGTTTTTTTTTTTTGGTAGTGCCTGTAAGCTAAGATAACCTTCGTATTTTTAAGTTTTTTAAAATTTATTTATTTATTTTTGAGAGAGTACTCCCATATGTTCAGTTTTCAACTGATGGTGGCAGTCTCCAGCTAGTGACAAAGCTGGGTGCTGGGTACTCATTCTGGGTCTTCCACATGGGACAGGAACCCAATTACTTGAGCCATCACTGCTGCCTCCCAGAGTCTACATTGGCAGAAATCGAACTTGGGTACTATGATGTAGAACACAGACAGTCTCAACCACTGGGCTAAAAGCCCGCCCATGATCTCTCTATTTTTAATAGTCACATTTCATATGATTATTTTGGCATTGATATAATAACCTGGATTTTGTAGCCTGGCCCACAGAGCCTAAAATACTTAATATTTGATCTTACAAGAAAAAAGTTTTCCAGTGCTTTATGGTAGAAAGACTTCCAGGGAATTGCTATGACAGTTGTGTAATAGGTAAACGTTTTTCTGGGACTCACTTGTTGTATCATCAGTTACCTGCAGTGAGAAAAGCACCACCAGAATTTGTGCTGAGTGGAGGAAGCTTTACAAAAGAGGAAGTTTCTTTTCTTTTCTTTTTTTAAAAGATTTTTATATATTTATTTGAGAGGTAGAGTTACAGACAGAGAGAGGGAGAGCAGAAAGATCTTCCATCAGCTGGTTCACTCCCCAAGTGGTCTCAACGACTGGAACTTCTTCCGGGTCTCCCCCGTGGGTGCAGGGGCCCAAGTGATCAGGCCTTCTTCTGCTTTCCCAGGCCATAGCAGAGAGCTGGAATGGAAGAGGAACAAGCCAGGACTCGAACCGGCACTATATGGGATGCTGGCACTTCTGGCAGAGGGCTAACCTATTGCACCAGAGCACCGGCCCACTAGGAAGTTTCTTATCTCTTCTTTTCAGATGAGCCCCTGGAGCCTTTTCCCCATCATTGGAAAAGGGGATTGGGTGGTTCCCAGCATGGACCTGAGTATTCTTCCCAAAGGCTGCAGCAAAATGCACAGGGAATCTGTAGCTAGTTCTTAGCTAAGTGGAGATGCTGAGGCATGTATCAGCAAAACAGTAATTCTTCCTAATATTTTGAATATTTTGGCCAAGGGGGATGTCAGTGTGAGTTTCACTTGGAAATCCACATGCCAATGAGAGTGAGAAAAAATTACTCATTAAACCTTCTATTTGGGTGGACTTTCTTGGGACTTAAATCTAGAAGAAGTGCACTGTGAAATTCTGGGGTCTTGAGGGAGTGGTTGTGCAGGTTAACAGTGGGGTCTTTTAGACCTAGCAGCTGTGGGATGCCCGACACATGAAAGCCTAATTAATTAGCTTTGCCACTGTCCAATGGGTGGCATCTGCTGTCTTCCTTTCAGGTGCTTGCTTCTCGCCCATAGCTTTGGCGACACAGCTGATGTCCCATCTTTTGATCTCACAACTTTCTTTTCCTTAGCCTCATTTTCAATTCTCTGTCTCATTAATGATGATTTCAACTCATTTCTTCATGTGGGTCGGTTCTCATTAAATTTGCGGAATATGCACCTGGCAGACGAACCAGCTTTTCTCTCTGCTTGTAAGTTGTGACAAGCTTTCAAATCCATCTTAATGAAACTCCCAAAGAGCAGCTCCCCTGTCTAATGTCAGACCTTGAAGAGCTAAGAATCAAGTGCCGGGCAGACCTGGTAGAGGGGTGAGTGTCGGACTGAGAGGCAGAGAAATCTAGCTTCCTGAGTTGGGGCATTTGCCTGGCCACCCTGTGGCTCATTTTTCTCGCAGGCAACTTGGAAAGGTTGGGCACAATCCTTTGCATGTTTCCCTATGTTGTTTAACGTTTGATTCTGTAGTTGACACCAGGAGAGGAACACTGATAATGAAATTTGTTTTGTCTTCAAACTGTTGTTTGTTCTCTGGTGTGCAGGAATAGCACAGTTAATGTGTATTTGCTTCTTTCTGCTACTGGGACAAAGGACTACACACTAAGCTGCTCAAAACAACACAAGTTTATCTTCTCACCTTTCTGGGGATGACAAGTTCTAAACTTGGAGTTGATGGGGCTGGCGCCTCTTGGAGGCTGTAGTGGAGACTGTTTCATTGCCTTTCTGGCTTTGAGAAGCTGTGTATACTGCAGGGTATGGGGCTCTTCCTCACTGTGCCTTTTCTCTCTCTGCTTGCAGTGAGTCAGCGCCTCTCCTGTGATTCTGATCTGACCATCTCCTTTTATAGGAACTCTTATTAAACCTGCCTGGCTGGGCCGGCGCCGTGGCTCAATAGGCTAATCCTCCGCCTAGCGGCGCCGGCACACCGGGTTCTAGTCCCGGTCGGGGCGCCGGATTCTGTCCCGGTTGCCCCTCTTCCAGGCCAGCCCTCTGCTGTGGCCAGGGAGTGCAGTGGAGGATGGCCCAGGTGCTTGGGCCCTGCACCCCATGGGAGACCAGGAAAAAGCACCTGGCTCCTGGCTCCTGCCATCGGATCAGCGCGGTGCGCCGGCCGCAGCGCGCCGGCCGCGGCGGCCATTGGAGGGTGAACCAACGGCAAAGGAAGACCTTCCTCTCTGTCTCTCTCTCTCACTGTCCACTCTGCCTGTCAAAAAAAAAAAAAAAAAAAAAACCTGCCTGGCTAATCCAGGGTAATCTCTACCTTTCAAAATCCTTTAATCACACCTGCAAAATCCGTTTTTACCATGCGCTGTGTGTCCTCTTAAAATGTGCACATTGAAATCCTTAACTCCGGAAGGTGAGGGGCGGGTCCTTGGGGTTAGTCTCCTTATGAAAGTGACTAGAGAGAGCTAGCTGATTCCTTCCACCAGCTGAGGGCACAGCGCAAAGGCACCAGCAAACAGGCTCCTACCAGACTTTGAACCTGCTGCTTGATCTTAGACTTTCCAGCTTCCAAGACTGTGAGAAATAAATGTTGGTTATTTATAAGATGCCCAATTTGTAGTATTTATTGTAACAACTCAAATGGAGTAAGATAACATGTAAGGAAACAGATTCACAGGTTCTAGAAATTAAGACATGGACATTTTTGGTGCCGGGGGAGAGAGCATTATTCTTCGACTACCTATTCCTAATAATTGGCTGCTCAAAAACCCTTTGACAGTTTACAGTTTATTGGTGTCTGAAAACTGAAGCATTTTTCAAGATGTGTCTTTCTGTAGAAACAACCAAGGACTACTACGATAAGCTTGCAGAAAAGATTTTTTTTTTTTTTTTTTTTACTCTCACTACCAGGAAGCTCAGTGATGTAAGTGATCTTCTCCCTAATAACCAGGCTGCAGTTTCAATTCACAGTGCTTTCCTTGTCTCCTCTTTGATTTTACATGACTTGATTTTACTAGCTTTGCCTCTCTGAAAAAGTCTGTTCAAGGTTTTATTTTGTATACAGTATTCTTTTAAGCAAAAAATATTTTAACGAGAATTCAAACATTGTTGAATATACCATAAACCACTGAATTGTACACTTCAAATGGATGGACTGTATGGTATATGAATGACATCTCAAGCTATCATTCTCACACTTACATGATTCCAAACAAGGCCAACAGTTTCCCATTTTCTTGTTCTTGAGGGTGTGTACCTGTGTATCCAAAATGAGCAGTGTCTCTTGAACGTAACCAGATGCCTGTCAACTGCCCTTCCATGAGGTTGGAATAGATTTGCCTAGTAACTGCTCATTCTAGATGCCAAGTAAGTCCCTCATAGGTTATACACATTACTTCTGGTTCTTTTCTCTGTTTTTGTACTTGCATTGTCAAAATGCCATAGTTTTGGAAAATTTGATGCCCTATAATTTTTTTTAAAAGAAATGAAGGCATTCTCTTTGTTCTGTAAAATTAAAATATTTCATTGTTACTTTTATAAACATCAATTAAAATGATCTGTCTGATGCTTTTTATTTTATTTTTATTTTTATTGTTTTTATTTATTTTTATTTTTTGACAGGCAGAGTGGACAGTGAGAGAGAGAGACAGAGAGAAAGGTCTTCCTTTGCCGTTGGTTCACCCTCCAATGGCCGCCGCGGCCGGCGCGCTGTGGCCGGCGCACCGCGCTGATCCGATGGCAGGAGCCAGGAGCCAGGTGCTTCTCCTGGTCTCCCATGGGGTGCAGGGCCCAAGCACCTGGGCCATCCTCCACTGCACTCCCGGGCCACAGCAGAGGGCTGGCCTGGAAGAGGGGCAACCGGGACAGAATCCGGCACCCCGACCGGGACTAGAACCCGGTGTGCTGGCGCTGCAAGGCAGAGGATTAGCCTAGTGAGCCGCGGTGCCGGCCCTGATGATGTTTTTTAAAGATTTATTTATTTGAAAGTCAGAGTTACACAGAGAGAAGGAGAGGCAGAGAAAGATAGAGAGCTCTTCCATCTGCTGGTTCACTCCCCAATTGGCCGCAATGGCGGAGCTGCGCGAGTCCGAAGCCAGGAGCCAGGACCTTCCTCTTGGTCTCCCACTTGGGTGCAGGGGCCCAAGGACTTGGGCCATCTTCTACTGCTTTCCCAGGCCATAGTAGAGAGCTGGATTGGAAGTGGAGCAGCCGGGACACAAACTGGCGCCCATATGGGATACTGGCACTGCAGGTAGTGGCTTTACCTACTACGTCACAGCACCAGCCCCAATTTTTTTTTTTTCATTTCTATATTATCTATTTCCTCTGCTCACCTTTGAACACAAATCTGCCTTCAGCATACCTCCACTCTCAATTGTGTCAAGTAAATCTTGGTCCACAGGCATCACAAA
Organism: Oryctolagus cuniculus; assembly: GCF_964237555.1. Classification (NCBI taxonomy): domain Eukaryota; kingdom Metazoa; phylum Chordata; class Mammalia; order Lagomorpha; family Leporidae; genus Oryctolagus; species Oryctolagus cuniculus. The sequence goes on from NC_091441.1 coordinate 80,569,015, forward strand.
GGATGAAAGAATATCATCCTATCTCCTTTTAGCAAAACAGGGTGGTTTGTATTTCTTGAAAACTATTAAATAATGAGATCCCTGCTATTGAATGGTCTTAACTGGATGAAAATACTGTATTTACTTTTTTGTCTTGAGATTTAAATTGTTCACTTATCAGTTCTTTTATTTCTGTGCTACATTTGTTTTAATTGTAATGGAATGCACATGACATAGAATTGAACATTTTAACCATTTTTGAGTGTGTGAGTCAGTGGCCTAAAACCACTGAACTCTTACATCTCCCCGAATAGAAACTCTGCACTCATTCAGTAATCAGTCTTCTTTCTCCCCGCCGCCCTTCACCCATGGCAACTGCCATCTTCCTTCTTATCTCTGGATTTGACTACTGTTGGTGCAAGTATCTAGGTGTAGGTAGAATTACAGAGTGTTTGTCCTTTTTCATATCTGGATTGTTTCACTTAACAAAATGTCTTCAGAGTTCATCTCTGAAGGTAGCATGTGCCAGAATCTACTTCCTTTTTACCTCTGAACAACATTTCTTATACACATAAGTAAATCACATTTTCTTCCTTCATTTCTGCGCCAATGGATATGTGGGTTGCTTCTACCTTTTGACTTTATAACAATGCTATTTTTTAAAAAAGATTTATTTATTTGAAAGGCAGAGTTACAGAGAGGCAGAAGGAGAGAGAGCGTGAGAGTGAGAGAGGCCTTCCATTCACTGGTTCACTCCCCAACTGCCTGCAATGGCTGGAGCTGTGCCAATCCAAAGCCAGGAGCCAGGAGCTTCTTCCAGATCTTCCACGTGGGTGCAGGGGCCCAAGGACTTGGGCCATCTTTGACTGCTTTCTCAGGCCATAGCAGAGAGCTGGATCAGAAGTGGAGCAGCTGGGACTTGAACTGGTGCCCATGGGATGCCAGTACTGCAGCTTTACCTGCTACACCACAGCGCTGGCACCTCTGCTGTTTTTTATTCCTAAAAAAATTGTAATTTTTGGTCTCATGTTTAAGTCTTTTGTCCTTTTGGTGTAACATAATATGTAGTTTTAAAATCTTGAGTAGCAACTCATCTATATTCTTTTTGGAATTTGTAATATATTTGTTTATATATTATAGTAATATGTAGTTTCTTTGAGCTGTGACCACACATTTGTTCTTCCATAGTTTATTCTAAATTTTTTTTTAACTGTATCTCCTGATCACTGACATACACCCCTCAACAACCAGTATGTAGCTTATTTGGAGCCTTTAGAACTTATCCTGGGGTTTTATAAACTTGTTCATGTTTAATTTAAGCAAAAGGAGAATGTGTTGCTTCTTTTGAAGGCAGATCTGACTCTAGTTACAGCTTGAGCTCCAAATGATAGTTCTAGGATTCAGTTTTTTATTTTATTTTATTTATTTTTTTGACAGGTAGAGTGGATAGTGAGAGAGAGAGACAGAGAGAAAGGTCTTCCTTTTGCCGTTGGTTCACCCTCCAATGGCCACCACGGCTGGCGCACTGCGGCCAGTGCACCGCGCCTATCCAAAGGCAGGAGCCAGGTGCTTCTCCTGGTCTCCCATGGGGTGCAGGGCCCAAGCACTTGGGCCATCCTCCACTGCCTTCCCGGGCCACAGCAGAGAGCTGGCCTGGAAGAGGGGCAACTGGAAAAGAATCGGCGCCCCGACTGAGACTAGAACCCAGTGTGCCGGCGCCGCAAGGCGGAGGATTAGCCTATTGAGCTGTGGAGCCGGCCAGGATTCATTTTTTCTCTATGTACTGCCTCTACTTTCCTCTAGTTTTCATTTTTAGGTTTCATGTGATGGTAAGATGGCAACAGCAGCTCAATCTTACATCTTGAGTTTCACTTTAGGGGCTAGAACAATAAAAGTCTTGGCCATAAGGCCTTGAGTTAGCTCTGACAGGGCCTGCTTAGGTAGCAAGAAGGCATGGACTTATCCCTCTACCAGTTATTGTGGCTGGGCCCAAATGCAAGGCATTGACTGTCTTAGCACAGTGTCCCATGACTTCTACCTGAAGCTGGAAGGCAGGGTCCCATTTGAACCACATGACTGAGAGCAGGGGAGCAGCATTTTACTCTAGGAAAATTTGGATTATTACTGACATTGAGCATGGCCCCAAACTAACAACTGTCAAAGCTCTCCATCTAGAACGTGGTGTTCTCTCTCTGTTGCTAATATCTGAATCTCCTCTTTTTAAGCCCAGCCAAATCTTTACCTCTTTGAATCTTTCCTGCTGCACTTTTGGCACAAAATGATGTCTAACTTATCCATATAACTAAGGAATCTGTTTTTTATTTTAATAGACATCTAAAATATTATTGATTTCCCAGATCCTGTGTATTGAGCTCAGAAAGAATGATAATTTCCTCTAGGTGATTTTTTAAAAAAGATTTATTTTATTTATTTGAAAGAGTTACAGAGAGAGGTTGAGACAGAGAGAGAGGTCTTCATCTGCTGGATCACTCCCTAGATGGTCTCCTACTTGGGTGCAGGGGCCCAAGGACTTGGGCCATCTTCTGCTTTCCCAGGCCACAGCAGAGAGCTGGATCAGAAGTGGAGCAGCTGGGACTGGAACTGGCATCCACATGGGATGCTAACGTTTCAGGCCAGGGCGTTAACCTGCTGTGCCACAGTGCTGGTCCCACCTCTAAATGATTTATAATGTGTGTGCATATGTGTATGTGTGTGTACACACATTGTGTATCTGGGTAGCTGGGAGTTGATTGTTCAGGATGATTCTACCTGTGTCTGAGGTGGTCTGGCTGTTGGTTGGGTGATAGGGTGAGTGGACCAGGTGTCTCTACTCTACAGGGTGAGTCTGTACTTGTTCACCTTCTTTTTTGAAAGCTTTTATTTAATAAATATAAATTTCATAGGTATAATTTTTGGAATATAGCAGTTATTCCCCCCATACCTGCCCTCCTACCCCTACTCCCATCCCACCTCCTACTTCCTCTCCCATATCATTCTTCATTAAGATTCATTTTTAATTATCTTTATATACAGAAGACCTTCTCTAAACTAAGTAAAGATTTCAACAGATTGTACCCACACAGACACACAAAGTATAAAGTATAGGTAGAGTTACAGACAGAGAGAGAGACAGAGAGAAAGGTCTTCCTTCCGTTGGTTCATTCCCCAAATGGCCGCTATGGCCGGCGCTGCACAGATCCGAAGCCAGGAGCCAGGTGCCTCTTCCTGGTCTCCCATGTGGGTGCAGGGGCCCAAGCACTTGGGCCATCCTCCACTGCCTTCCCTGGCCACAGCAGAGAGCTGGACTGGAAGAGGAGCAACTGGGACTAGAACCCGGCACCTATATGGGATGCCGGTGCCGCAGGCAGAGGATTAACCAAGTGAGCCATGGCACCAGCCCCACTGAATACTAGTTTTACTGTTAATTCACATAGTACAACTCATTAAGGACAGAGGTCCTACATGGGGAGCAAGTGCACAGTGACTCTTGTTGATTTAACAACTGATACTGTTACTTATGACATCAGTGATCACCTGAGGCTGCACTTGTTCACCTTGTGACTGACTTTGAAGAGCAGCAAGTTCTAATGTACAAGTGCTTTTCAAATGCTTGCTAATGTCTCACTGGCCAAAGCAAGCCACTGTCTGACACTGGTTCAAGAGGCAGAAAAATACCCCACCTCTGGGTGGGAAGGGCTACAAAATCCCCACAAGGGCATAGACAGGAGGAAGGCAGGAAACTGGCTCAAGGTTTGCAGTCACCATGCTGAGTTTATGACTAAGTTAGGAGATGGGAGAAGGAGGAGGAGAGCAGGGTTTGGATTTGCTCCTAACAAGACTGTAAACATAGGACAACTCTCTAGTTGTTATGAAGAAGTACAAGAAATTGTTAGGTAACACCTGACATCTTGATGTCTACCTCTTAAGCACATATTTGTTTTCTGATTAAGTGAAACCATCCTCTTGTCAATTTTCCCAACTGTCTGAGTTTGACACATTCAGGACACTGATTTTGCTACACACAGAACAGGTGAAACCTTTCATTTCCATGTTCTTTGTTTCCTTCCCAATACACCTTGTTCAGACTTTCCTGTTCCAGGAACTCTTTCCTGAAAAAACACAGTCTGTAAATCCTTATTCGTCCTGCCATGATGCATTTTATAATTTTGTATTTTGAGAGATTTAGCTCATTGAACTTGTTCCTTTGGATATGTGTAGGTCAAAGTGGGTTGCAGTACTATTAAAAGTAAAAAGTGTTGTGATGTCCATTGCTCAGCTCAGATTCATCCAGTGATTGTACACCCCATGAAGATGGGGACCAGGTCTCAGTTGTTCACAGATGGATCCACAGCACTCAGCACAGAGTCTAAGGTATAACAGGCTTCAAACACATATTTATTGAAAGCTGGAACCCTTGGAATTGATTTTGTCCTTCATTGATTTGTACATTTGAGTTTTTCTTCCAAACAGGAGATACACAAGCAAATCAGAAAACCAGCTTCCAAGAGCCAGCATTGTGGTGCAGTGGGTTATGCCTCTGCTTACGAAGCCAGCATCCCATCTGGAGTGCTGTTTGAGTCCTGTTTGCTATGCTTCCAATACAGCTCCCTGCTAACGCACCTGGGGGAGGGCAGTAGAAGATAGCCCAAGTACTTAGGCCACTGCCACCCCCATATGGGAGACCGGGATGGGGTTCCTGGCTCCTGTTTTTAGTCTGGCGCAGCCCTGGCTATTGTGTTCATTTGGGGAGTGAACCAGTGGATAGAAGCTCTCTGTCTCTGTGACTCTGCCTTTCAAATAGGTAAATAAATGTAAACACAACAACAACAACAACAAAACCCGGAACAACCTCACTTCTACTCCCCTTCCCTCCTGGCTCTAATTTCCTCATTAAATCCCACACTGGCCAGAAAAGTGTGCCTTATGCATGTTCTTTAGGTTACCTGTAGTGTAAAAATCTAGGTTAAGTTTGTGAGTTCTAGTAAACCAATGGCAGCCCTATGAATTTAACTTTTCAAAGTTAACTGTGATTGCACTATCGAGGCACAGACATGATTCAATAGCAAGGCCTTAATTTAGGTTTTGTAGTACTTGATAGAGTATGTTTTTTCATCTAAGTCTATACTTGGTTTTTCTTTTTTCTGGAGTCAATTCCCACGACTTGCAGCTCTCTGCAATAGCGATGTTAATTGGACAGTTAGTAAAAACATAATAAAGAGAATCAGAATCGCTGGGTCACACTGCATGACAGGCCGGGTCAGGCCTTCTGAGCTGCGGAATGTATCTGTTTTCTGCACCCCAGATTATTGATAACAGCGCTGTCTTCCTGACTGGGTTACAGACAGGAAGGCTGGTTCTTGTAGCTATAGGCAGGTCCACTAGTGAGATCAGTACACCGTGAAATGATGAAAGAGATATGATGAAGGGAAGGAGCCATTTAAAGCAGAAGTGATAGGGATGTGTTACAGAGCCGGGAGAGCAGTGGAACTACGGATGGGGCGGGGGAAGAGAGCAGGTTATGTGAAGGCTGGAGCCGTACTTGTGACTTTTTCCTAATTGCGTGGGACTCTGAGACCAAGTGCTGGCTTCCTTTGGAATAGTGCAGCGTGCATTCTATGTGAGTGAAGTGCAGTGACCTTTGTCTACTCTGTGGCTTTTGAAATTACAAGGGAAGAAATGAAAATATTCAGAGTTGAGCACATGCCTCCCCCATGTTAATGATTTTTTTCCTCCAAGAAGGGTAAGTAAAAGTGAAAAAAAAAAATGCCACGAATTAATCAGTGTCATCTGTCCTCAGCTTGTGTTCCTGGACAGTGACTCCTTAATACACGTGTTCCATGCTCTTAGCAAAGGCGTGATAAATCCTTACTTAGCGACTGTGGCCTGGCAAAAAAATCTTCAAGTACAACTTTGATTCCAAAGAGAAAAGTTTGAAAAAAATAAGGGGTCGCACAGGTCAGGCGCCTTGAAGCTCCTCTGGGAATGAAAGGTGTTTATGTCACATTGATTCTGACAACCTGCCCACTTGTAAATGAGTCCTTGGGGATGGGGTGTAAGTGGAACAGCTTCACAATTCCAGTGTCTTGACACATTTTTTGATTACACCATTAAACACCGTACGGCTACATCTTGAGTTATTATATAGACCAGCAAGTAGGGAGATGGCATTTTCTGCATTCCACTGTGTCTGATTTGGAATCCCTTTCTGCACCTGCATTTGATTGACTGTTAGGGAGTGAATTAAACTTGCATGCGTGATGCAGTTTTTAGAATCTGTAACTCAAATGCCGCAATAAAAATGGCAGCTCCATTTTATAAAAAAGCGACTCCAAGTCTCATTCTTTTCATAAAAGATCGTAATTGTTACTCTCCATGAAGTTCAGCTAACTGTTACAGGAGAGAGCACTGGTTCATGCTAAATGTTTTGAATGTTCTTTTGCTCAAATATAAGCTCAAAATTAAAATGCCATTTTTGCCATTTAGCTTTATGACTAATTATTGCCTAAGTGGCAGTTGGGTTTCTGAATTGGGCTGCCTGGCTATGAACCACCAAATAGGATTGCTTATCTGAAACATTTTGCTGCCAAACCAGACCCTGCAACGAATTACAACTAAGCAATTAAAATAGAGGGCGTTTTCAGCAATGGATTGGCCATATATTCTCTTCATTATGCAGTCTACTTGGTGGAGTTTAAAAACAATGTTCCATTCTCCTTTTTTTATTTTGCAAATGTTGGGGTCATGCCAGTGGACCATTTTCTTTTCTTTGAATTGAAGCAGACCATCTCATGTGGCAACCTGTCTCCCAGGCTGGGATTTGGATAAGTCCATTGCTACATCCCTAGAATCAGAGAGTGATTCACTGCCTGTATTTGCCTGCCAAACTCGAGATGCTTTGTGCAGTGAAGAATAATAAAAGCAGAAATATAGGGAAAAAATGTAATCCCTCCATTACAAGACTGGATAACCCCTTGATGTCACGGAAACAGTAGCACAGCTGCACGAGGATAATGAAGGGAATGAAGAGGCTTTTTACCTGTGTGTATATGGCTACCCATTTAATAGCAATTTGAAAGTATCAAACTCATTTCTTTTAGTGCTTGAGATTCTGCCTGAATTGAAGATGAAAGGGTTGAGTTTCATTAGGAATGGAAGCAATGTTTTTTCTATCCTCAGAGCATATTTTGTTCTTAACAAGTGGCATTCTTTTAATCTAGTTAATTTGAAAACATCTTGGGTGACAATTATTGCTGCACAAAGAACAATAATTACAAAATGATGTGGGCAACTTTGGGCCAATTTATGAACCTAAAAGTTGTCTAGCAACCAAAATCAGGACAGGAAATGCATAAATCAATCTGTTCTGAAACTTGGAAAGTTTTGAGGGGATTACCCTTCAGTTATGAGTGGATGACATTATGAAAATGAAATAAAGGAAGGATGCTATCCTAGTGTTAGAAAAAGTCCGTTGGCCTATGTCTACTGTGGACGTTTGCAAACTTTACTGCATGGGGGAAGGTTTTAAAAGTCTCAGTGTCTGCACCATACCTCATGAAATTGGAATAAGTACCTCTTTGAATAAGAAATTTCAACCCTGTCTCTTCTAAAAATGTTCCTTGACTCAGGGATAAAATGATTGTCAATCGGTGAGTTTATATATGCACTCATAGCTAATGTTGTCAATCAAAAAATAGAAGATACATCATTGATAACCCCCCCAGCAACAAATGATAGAAGGGTTTTCTGGTCCATTCATCTCTTACTAAGTACTGTTTAATAATGTGTGATGAGCCCAGCATTTCGTTTTGTGAATAAGTGAAGTGAGATTGGAAGGATGATTATTAGTGGCATGTTTCAAGGAGAATAATCAAATGGTTTAATAATATCTGAAAAATCTAGAAATTCGTGGGTAGACTGTTTCATGTTGGAAGTCCTGTGGCTTTTCTGAGAGGCTCAAGGCTTTCTTAGGATCTGTCTCAGAGTACAGGAGTATGCAGGAACTGTCAATGTTTGGGCCATGTTGGGCCCCATGTGCTATATTTCCACGTCTGGCAGTGTCATATTGCGGTCCTAATTTCTAGGTTCTTAGTGAAGTGTAGAATGTCTAGAGTTGAGAAGCTGTGGCAGCTCTCAGTGACCCACTAGTATTACACAGCTGTTTTTTCATTTACTTCGTAGTGTTTGGAGTCATAGATCCTTGTTTCTTACCAAGAGCGTGTGGGATGATGTGGCTTATTTCTTGGTCCTGCTCATGGAATAAATGGTCCTCCTAATGGAATATTTCTTTTCTGTTATTTTTTTCTTTTGATTCCCATTATGGTGGTGTTCTAAAGTTAAATACAATCCTTTGCTCTATTACTTTCTTAGGGTTGCTCTAACAGAGGACCATACACTAGGGACTTGAAGCAACAGAAATGTTTTCTCCTACTGTTCTGGAGGCCAGAAGTCCAAAATCAAGGAGAGTTAAGCTCTGTCAAGTTTCCAGGGCAGGATCTTTCTATGCCTTTCCCAGTGTCTGGCAGCTGGTGTTCTTTGGCTTACTGATGCCATACTTCAGCCCCTACCTCCATCATTACACTGTCTGCGCCTCTGCATTAACATGGCATTTTCTTCTTCTTACATGGCCACCAGCTCAATTAGATTAGACTTCATCTTAACTAAGTTACATCTGTAAAGACCTGATTTTTAATAAAAGGACCCATTCGTAGAGGTTGACACTTAAGTGTGTGTTTTCATGGGATGCAGTTCAACTCACACAACATTCGTGTTGTGCAGAGGATGTGCACCTTGTGACTGGTTCCTGAGAGCTGTGTGCCATTGGATAGTTAGAGTGACAGCTTTCTGTGGAGTAGGTGACCTGAAATCAGTGCATGTTCCTTCTGATCCCACTAATCTGCTCAACACCCCGAGTACTGCTACAAATATTGGGGAAAGAAATCAGTATGCCTAGGAAGTGTGCATAGATGCCAGAGGGGCAAACATTGCCCAAGTGTTGGCTTTCTTCCATCTTTAGTGCTGAAGTGGTACATACGGCTACAGAGGTTCCCTCGGTTTCTCAGTCTGTGTGTGTCATACACTGTCCACTTTTCCCATTTTCCTTTATTGTTGTGCCATTGTAACACTTCATTTCCCAGTGAGGTACTGCTACTACTTTTTTTAAAATAGAGATTTATCTATTTTTTGAAAAAATTAGGGTGATAGAGATCCTGTATCCACTGGGTCACTCCCCAAATAGCCGCAATGGCCAGGGCTGGGTCTGGCCAAAGCCAGGAGCCAGGAGCTTCATCTGAGTCTCTCACGTGCATGGCAGGGGTCCAAACACTTGGCATCTTCTGCTAGTTTTCCCCCGTTAGGGGAGCTGGACTGAAGTGGAGCAGCTGGGGCTTGAACTGGCACCCATATGAGATGCCAGCATTTCAGGTGGTGGCTTTACCTACTATACCACAGCACTGGCCTGGGATATCTTCAGAAATGTTTGACTTGACACATGATGCTGTGAATTTACTATACAACACGAATAAGTTCTATATACTAAGCAACAATAAAAACTTCTTATTTTGGTAACTTATAAGTATTATTTTATCTGATTAGATAATCTGTCTTTGAATTAATATCTGTAAATCATTTACATTTAATGTACTTATTGATGTATTTGAAGTTAGGTTGATCATTTTTTTTGTTTTCTATTTGTCATCTTTGCTTTTTTATCTTTGTTTCTCTTTCATGCTTACTTTAGGTTATTGGAATAATTTCTAGTTTTTAATTTTATCTAGTCATCCTTGGCTATATTTCTTTGTTTACTTTTTATTTTTAAAGATTTATTTATTTGAAAGGCAAGGTTGCAGAGAGCAAGACAGAGAAGATCCTCCATCTACTCAAATGGCTGCAATGGCTGGGACTGGGCCAGCCTGACACCAGGAGCCAGGAGTTCCATCTAGGTTTCCCACGTGGTGGCAAGGGCCTAAGATTTGGGCCATTCTCCACATATTTGCTACTAGGTACCTTAGCACGAAGCTGGATCTTAAGTGAAGCATCCAGGACTTGAACCTGCATTCCTCTGGGGTGAGAGCATTGTAAAATGGCGGCTTAACCCACTGTGCCACAGTGGCAGCTCCTGTACTGCTTAAAATGTTCCTATGCAATCTTTCACAGTATAGATTTAATATTTAGACATTTCAAGGAAACATACAAGCCTTGCAAGCATATAGGTCCATTTGTTTTCTTCCTCTTCTTGTCCTATAAATTACATCTATATACATTGAAACCTCCATCAGTGTGGGGAGCAATTCGGACTAGACTAAGTTACTGGAATTAAGACTTATTCTATGCATCTGCTCTCCCACAATATGGCGCTGGGAGAGGAGTAAACAACTTCTACGCAGCTGCCTCTCGCCAACTTGACTGATGAGCTGCAGGAGCTGATCCTGCTCCTGATTGGAGGAGAGCAGCGTGCTCGGCGTGTGGGTAGCAGAGTTGGGATTGGTGGAAGAGGACTATAAAGGAGGAGAGAGACAACATGCACCAGGAACATCCAGATAACATCTGAGCAGCCCCCGAGAGAGCAGGCTGGCGGTGTGCCGCTCCCCCACGGAAGTGGGGAAAGTGGCAGGGGGAACCGCCCCTCCACGGAGGTGGAGGGGTCGGCAGCCAACCCGGGAAGGACCAGCAGCAAACCCGGGAAGGGCCGAGCAGACAAAAGAACAGCGCAGGGTCCTGTGTCGTTCCTTTGCGAATGGGGGAGCGACACATCAGAAAATGTTACAACTTTGCTTTCACCCGTCATGCGTATTTTTTAAAAAGTTAGGAGTAGACAACCATTTATTTACTCAGTTTTTATGATTGTTGTTATAGTTCCTTTACAGATGAAGTTCCAATTTCCCTCTGACCTAATTCACTTTCAGCTCAAAGAGTAAATATCCCTTATTATGGCTTGTAGGGAAGCCTGTTGAGTTGTACTCTTATTTTAGAGCCATGAGGTCATCATAACTTCACTGATGTGTACATGATGGGTATGTGTTTTGTGTGTGTGTGTGTGTGTGTGTGTGTGAGGCAGAGTTAGACAGTGAGAGAGACAGAGAGAAAGGTCTTCTTTCCGTTGGTTCACCTTCCAAATGGCTGCTACAGCGGGCACACTGTGCCGGTCCGAAGCCAGGAGCCAGGTGCTTTCTCCTGGTCTCCCATGCAGGTGCAGGGCCAAGGACTTGGGCCATCCTCCACTGCCTTCCCCGGCCACAGCAGAGAACTGGACTGGAAGAGGAGCAACCAAGACAGAATCTGGCACCCCGCCTGGGACTAGAACCCAGTGTGCCGGCGCTGCAGGCGGAGGATTAGCCTAGTGAGCTGCGGCGCGGGCCTTTTCTTTGGTTTTCTAATGAGAAACAAAATTAATTGATTTAATGCGTCAGGCACTATTAGCAACAACTGAAGATACTGCAGTTAGCAAACCAGAAAAAAAAACTTTATGTATAGGGGAGATGGTCAGTCCATAAGCAACTAGAATACAGTGTATCAGATGTCTTGGGTTCTATGTAGAAAAGCAAAGCAGGGGCCACAGATGTGCTCCTAAAATATATAAGAATTATATTAAGTTGAAGGCATGTGAATAAAAATTACACATATTTAGGGTATATAACATTTTGTCTCCATATGCGTTGTAAAATGACTTGCATAACAAGTCTAATGAACATATCCATTGCCTCACATGGTTATCTTTTGTGTGTGTGTGCATTTGTGTTTGAGTATTTGTATCACTTCTCAGCCTTTTGGCTAAGATCAAATGTGTGTATTTGTGTGTGTGAAGATATTTCTTAGCAAATTTCAAGTAATTCAAACAATATGGTACTGGCATAAGAACAGGTACATAGATCAAGGGAACAGAACATGAAGCCAGTGATAAACCCAAGCATACATGAGTATGATCAACTAACATTTGACAAAGGTGCCAAGAATACACATTGGAGTAAGGATATTCTCTTCATTATGTGATGTTGGAAAAAGTGTATATGCCTACACACTCACACAAAGAAATTGGATCCTTATTTTATATCACACACAAAAATCCAATCAAAACATATTAAATACTTAAGCATGAAACCTGAAACTATAAAACTGCTAGAAGAAAACACAGGGGAGAGCTCCATGGCATTGGGGTTGGCAGTGACTTTTTTGGATATGACACAAAAGCACCAGCCACAAAAGCCACAGTAAACAAGTGGGACTCCAAGGAATCAAACCTAAGAAAAGAACCCCATGTATTTTTACTAGCATGGCTGGAGGTGACCTTTGTGAGAAGGGACTGTTGGGGTCAGGACTGCAAGGTGCCGGCCGTGGCACTAACTGGGAAAGAGTGAGGGAGTGGCAGGTGCAGACAGAGGAGACTGCTGTGTTTAAATCGTAGAACAGAGTGGGAAGATGGGAGGTGTTGAGGAATGCTTCCAGACAGCTGAGACAGGCGGGTATAAGTGCTGCTTGGTAAGATGTGAGAAGGGCTGCGTGGCTGTTAGATCAACCATGTGAGATTGATGTAGGAAATGCTGTTTTATTTTCAATTTTTCACTCTTTTGGGGATATTACAGGGATTAAAAACAAACCCTCAGATACCGGAAGGAAACACATCTTGTCTCCTGCAGGAATATGCAAATGTGGACCTAGCCTGACAGTCTTGCAGTTTTGCCAGACAAGCTGGAGAGGGGGAACGTTGAGTTAGCTTGCCTTATTTTTAAAATAGTCACTGAAATCCTTCAAAAAAAGTGAGGAGTCCTGAGCCAAATGCACATCTGTGGGTGGAAGTCGGCTCCAGGAAGCCCGTTTGGTGAGTGCTGCTGTAGAAGCTTTAATCGCCCAACGAGTAGGTCCATCCCCTCACTTTTGAGGAAGGTAGCGGTTTGAGCATAGATTACGTTAAACCCAATTGGTATCCTTCCCTTGTCTAATTTTTGTTGCAGTCAGGGACTGTACACAATAGTGAACGACTGGGTGGAAACATTTCGTTTGCAAGAATTGCTTCTTGCTGTGTCGGTGAGATGCGACCGGGCGTCAGTCTGCCAGTGGCTCAAGGACAACCCCACGTTGCCAGCCGGCAGCCCCCCGCCTGCCCTCCTTCCTTCTTACATGGCCGACTTGGGACGGTCAGTAGCCTTTATTGCCGGAGAGGTTTATTATATTTAGCACAGCTCTCTCCGCAGTCTGGTGATATAATTATGATTGTTGCCTTCTCCTTATCTCTGCCTTTGATGGGACGAAAACCTCTGGTATAAATATGTGCCAGTGAGGGCATGTGCTTTTTCTTCTTCTCAGCCTAATGGATGAACAGCTGGGAGTTAATGAGCTTTTAATAGTGAGTGTAGGGGGTTAGTTTGTTGCAATTTCAGTCTCTGCTGAATACTCTGAGGTCTCCTTGTTTTTCTATTTCCCCTTAACATTAGCTTTATTGATACCTGCAAACACCTGTTTAAAATTCACTCAGCACGGAGGGGACATATTTCTTTTTGGATCACCTTGGCCTCCGCTGACTCTTCTTTAATGATGAGGCTGTGGAACTTAATGTGAGGTTTTATATCTTCATTTCTTAAGGACTTCAGAAATGTTATTTAGGATTAAATTTTTGTCCAGCACCAAAATAACTTTTTGCATACTCTTTGGTATATTTATCTTCATGCCTTTAATTTTTTTGTGTGCCTATTTTGGCCTTAGAGGCAAAACAAGACAAAAGCTTTCCTCCAGTAATGCATCTTGTAGCACTGCTCTTAACCTTTCTTTCTCATTTATCTTTTCCTCCTAAATTAAAATTTCCTCAGACCTATCCATTGTAAATCCCCTGTCATAAAATGATTTCTTGTAGCTGAAAAATTATCACGATCAGCAATAATGCTTAAGTTTTATGCAGTGTGTGGATCACCATAGAAAGCTTGCAAATCATTTTCATGCATCTGTATTTTCTCATTGGGTATTCACAGTTAACCTCTGAGATGGGCTGGACAAGAATTGCCATTGTACACAGTAGAAAACTGAGTTACCGTATGTTGTTAGTGAAGGTTAAATGGTTGTAAAAGGTAACACATGGGCTCGGTAGGATGTGAAACATAAAGGGAATCAAAGCTTGTCCTACTTAGAGGTACACAGTTAACCGTTTTGTTGTGTTTCTTCCAGTACTTCCCAAGCTCATCAAAACATACCTGCTCTTCTAACACAAAGAAGATACTTCTGCTGTGCCATCGTGCAGCTTTATTTATTTGCTCTTGTAGGGTCGATATTAAACACCTATGATATTAAACCATGCCTCTCTTCCTCCTGCACAGTGGGGACTTCTCATAGTTTATTTAACCAGTCTCCTATTGATGGACATTTAGATTGCTTCCAATTTTTTTGTATTTCAGAAGCTCTGAATAGCCTTGTAGATATATTATAAATATTCTTGTTAAAAACATCCCTAGAAGGGGTATCACTGAATTACAGGGTATGTGCATTTAATATTTTGATACATGTTTCAAAAAATTCTTAGTATTTTCATATTTATACAGTATAACAGTGTACTTGCTAGGTTGTACTCTCCCCTCACAGTCTCTCTTAATGTTCTTAAAACATAGAGCTTTTTGAACTGTCAGGCTGAGATTAAAAAAAAATATTTCTGTATTAGACACTCAGAGATGGATCAACTGACCTACCTACCTGCCTATCAAGATCCCATCCACTTGTCCAGTCTCCAAATGCCTGTGACTTCTGGGGCTGAAGCTGGGAGGCAGAAACTCAATCTAAGTCTCCCAAGTGGATGGCAGGAACTTAATTACTTAAGATACCACCACTGCCTCCCAGGGTCTGCATTAGCAGGCAGCTGAAGTCAGGAGCCCCCGCCAGAAATTGAATGCAGCCAGTGTGATGCAGACATATCAACCAGCATCTTAACTGCTAGGCTAAATAGACACCCCAGCCTGACCTATTTTAACTTACATTTCATTAATTATTAGATTGAACATCTTTTCATATGATCATGAATAACTTGGATCTCTTTCCCAGTTTTCTGTTTATTTGTGGCTCTTTGGAGTCTGAATTAATCGTCATGGTTTTTAAAACCTATGTATTGAAGAATACTGCTTCATTTATCCAGTTGCAATGTTTTCCCAATCTGATGTTTGTCTTTTGATTTTTTTTTTCATTTAGAAACCGATTTTTATTGTGAGAATAAACAGGGTCACTATAAGAATAGGCTAAGAGAATCTGAAAAACAACATAGACTCAAGTACCCACAATACTGTGGTAACTATTTTTATATTTTGCTCTATTGTTTTTATCTTTCTTTGTGAGAGTGGGTGTGTATTTGTGTATCTGTGATTTTTTTTTTCCAAAATTTATTTTGTCTTGCTAATTCTAGAGCATCCTACACTGTCTGAAAACTTGGATGGAAATCTCTGAAGCAGATCCATTCATTTATTTGTATTCCTATTCTCTTTCCATTTGCATTGAGAAGAAAATTCCTCAGTGTTTACAAATAGCTTTTTCAAAATTATTATTTATTTTTATTTGAAGAGGTAGAGGGAGACAGAAAGAGATACTTCTTATCTACTGGTTCAGTCCTCAGATGTCCATGACAACTGGTGCTGGGCAGGCTGAACTAGGTGCCTGGAATTGAATCGAGGTCTTCTATATGGGTGGCAGGAGCCCCAGTACTTGAACCATCACCCGTGGCCTCCAGGGATGCACATCAGCATGAAGCTTGTATCAGAAGCCAAGAGCTTCTTCCAGATTTCCCACATGGGTAGTAGGGGTCCAAGCACTTGGGCCATCTTCCATTGCTTTTCCCAGGCCATTGGTAGGGAGCTGGATTGGAAGTGAGGCAGCTGGGACACGAACTGGCACACATGTGGGATTCTGGCATTGCAGGTGTGGCTTTACCACCAGCACCACAACACTGGCCCCCAAAAGTATGTTCTTAGCTGTGAAGGTAGGGGCTGTCTTTTAAAGGGAAAGTGACCTGCCTGTCCCCCGTCAGTTTTCCATTCAGGTCAACCTAGGCAAATCAAACATTCAAACTTACTCTGTTCTGGTTGGTATATGTTAATGAAGTATTGTGAGCACCCCAGTTAGAGTCCTGGACCACAGGTTGCAGTCCATTGGTCAGGTACCAATAACAAAAATGGCTCTTTGGAGGCTGATCATTTTGGCAGCTGAAAAAGGGACATGCCTAGGAAATGGAAGTAAAGTGGTTAACATCCATGCCAGCATGGGATGCAGAAGATAGAATTCCTATAGGCTTAGAAGAGATGGTGTGGTCAGTATTTTCTTAGCCATGTTTGTCAGGGCTTTTTAGGAAATTCAGGTAAAACCTGAGGCAGGACTGTATCCACCAACTTACCTAATATAGGTATTTTTTAGTTGTCTTTTGCATGGGGAGTCCAGTGTAATCACAGGGTCTACTATTGTTAAGTTTATTTATTTATTTTTATTTGACAGGCAGAGTTAGAGAGACAGAGAGAAAGGTCTTCCTTCTGTTGGCTCACCCCCCAAATGGCTGCCACAGCCGGCGCTGCGCTGATCAGAAGCTAGGAGACAGGTGCTGAGTGAAATAACCCAGTCCCAAAGGATCAAATATCATATGTTCTCCCTGATCAGTGACAACTAACTGTGCACCTAAAAAGAAACCTGTTGAAGTGAAATGGACACTATGAGAAGCAATGACTTGATCAGCCCTTGTCCTGACTGTCGAGGAACAACTTACTATTTTATTCCTTTTACTGGTTTTTTTTTTTTGTTGTTGTTCTACTTAATACTATTGGTTGAACACTTTAATTAACACAATTATTCTTAGGTGTTTAAATTTAACTGAAAAGTAATCCATGTTAAATCTAAGAGTGGGAATAAGAGAGGGAGGAGATGTACAGTTTGGCACACGCTCACATGTACTTACCCTTAATTGTAGAGCTAGAAACATGCCAGGGCATTTCAATTTAATCCCATCAAGGTGGCATGTGCCAATGCCATCTTACTTTTTTTTTTATAATTTTTACCAAATACAGTATTGTTGGTGGCAGATTTTTTAAAATTTTATTTATTTATTTATTTGACATATAGAGTTAGACAGAGAGAGACAGAGAGAAAGGTCTTCCTTTCATTGGTTCACTCCCCAAATGGCCACCATGGCTGGAGCTATGCCGATCCGAAGCCAGGAGCTGGGTGCTTCCTCCCGGTCTCCCATATGGGTGCAGGAGCCCAAGCACTTGGGCCATCCTCCACTGCCTTCCCAGGCCACAGCAGAGAGCTGGACTGGAAGAGGAACAACCAGGACTAGAAGCCAGCACCAAAATGGGATGCTGGCGCTGCAGGTGGAGGGTTAACCAAGTGAGCCATAGCACCAGCCCCACATCTTACTTGTTAAAGTGATCAGTTTAATTTCATAATTGATCAAAAAGATAGGATTAAGTGTCAAAGGGATCACATAAATAAGACCAGTGTCTGCACATAATTGATAGAATTAAAAAGGAGAGAATCATCCTACATGGGAAGCAGGATACACAGCAGACTCATAGAATGGCAAAAGCCCTAAACATCACTCTGGCCTCAGAATCAGCCCTTAAAGCATTTGGATCTGGCTAAAAAGCCCAGGAGAGTTTCTCAGGCATGGGAAGCCAAGACACTGTGGCAAAACAAAACAAAACAAAAAACAAAAAAAAACTAAATGAAAGATCTCTGTGAGTGAGATCCCAGCGGAAAGAAGGGGCCATCAAAGAAGGCAGTACTTTTCTCTGAAGGGAGGAGAGAACTTCTACTTTGATAATGGCCTTGTCTAAATAAATCGGAGTTGGTGAACTCAAGAGGCTTCCATAGCCTCTTGACAAGAGCCTCGGGTGCTTACTGATGTCATAAATAAGAGTGTCAATTGTTAAATCAACGACAGGAGTCACTGTGCACTTATTCCCATGTTGACCTCTGCCTTTAATGTGTTGTACTATGCGAATTAATGGTAAAACTACTACTCAAACAGTACTCTATACTTTGTGTGTATTTGTGGGTGCAGTCTGTTGAAATCTTAATATATACTGAGTTGAACTTCTGTATATAAAGATAATTGAAAATGAATCATGATGAAGAATGGGATGGGAGAGGGAGTGGGAGATGGTTGTGGGTGGGAGGGATGTTAAGGGGGAAAAGCTGCTATAATTCAAAAGTTGTACTTTTGAAATTTATATTTATCAAATAAAAGTAGAAAAGAAAAAAGGAATAAAATGTTTTTTTAAATTTTTTTTATTTTATTTTTTTGACAGGCAGAGTGGACAGTGAGAGAGAGAGACAGAGAGAAAGGTCTTCCTTTTGCCGTTGGTTCACCCTCCAATGGCCGCCGCACCCGGCGAGCTGCGGCCGGCGCACCGCGCTGATCCGATGGCAGGAGCCAGGAGCCAGGTGCTTTTCCTGGTCTCCCATGGGGTGCAGGGCCCAAGCACCTGGGCCATCCTCCACTGCACTCCCTGGCCACAGCAGAGAGCTGGCCTGGAAGAGGGGCAACCGGGACAGAATCCGGTGCCCCAGCCGGGACTAGAACCCGGTGTGCCGGCGCCGCTAGGTGGAGGATTAGCCTAGTGAGCTGCGGCGCCGGCCGGAATAAAATGTTTATACATTTATTTTAAAGAAATTTTAATTGACAAATAATTATATGCATTTATGAACTACAAATATATATTTAACAATATGTTTTTAAAAATCTAAAAATTTTTGATGTGTACTTAGTAATTCTACATTTTCATAGGGTACAATACTTTAACACATATATACGACATAACTGATCAAGTAATCAGCGTTTCCATTTCCTTACATTTTCTTTGTGGTTGGAGCCTACCAGTTCCCATCTTGCAGTCCTTTAGGCAGAATATCATACATTATTGAGCCGGCGCCGTGGCTCAATAGGCTAATCCTCCACCTTGCGGCGCCGGCACACCGGGTTCTAGTCCCGGTTGGGGCGCCGGATTCTGTCCCGGTTGCCCCTCTTCCAGGCCAGCTCTCTGCTATGGCCAGGGAGTGCAGTGGAGGATGGCCCAAGTGCTTGGGCCCTGCACCCCATGGGAGACCAGGAAAAGCACCTGGCTCCTGGCTCCTGCCAGGATCAGCGCGGTGCGCCGGCTGCAGCGGCGGCCATTGGAGGGTGAACCAGCGGCAAAGGAAGACCTTTCTCTCTCTGTCTCTCTCTCTCACTGTCCACTCTGCCTGTCAAAAAAAAAAAAAAAAAAAAAAAAAAGAATATCATACATTATTGTGAGCTGTAGTCACCCCTCTGTTGTGCAGCACTAGAACTTTATGTTTCTATTGACTGTATTTTAGTGCCTGTCACCCAACCTCCCACTATTTCCCCCTTTCCACACTTTTCCAAGCCTCTGGAAATCATTGTAAGTTCAGATCAATTTTTTAAGAAAACTGCCACATAGAAGAGAGGGAATGTGGTATTGGCTTTCTGTGTTGGGCTTATTTCCTTTAATGTAATGACCTCATTATAATACTGGAAGTTTTAGCAAGAACATTTAGGCAGAGAAAGAAATGAAATGCATAGAAGTAGGAAAGGAGGAAGTCAAATTATCCCTCTTTGCAGGTGATATGATTCTATATGTACACAAATCTAAAAACTTCATCAAAGTCTCCTGGAGCTATTAAGTGAACTTACTAAAGTGGTAGGATACAAAGTCAGCATACCAAAAGCATATATTTTAGGTAGCAATAGCAACCTTGCTGAGGAAGAACTGTAAGAGCAATTTAATTCATAGTAGCTAAAAAGAAGTAGAATACCTTGAGATAAATTTAACTAAGGTTGTGAAAGATCTCTATAATGAATGTTACAAAACACTAATAAAAGAAATTGAAGAAGACACAAAGGAATGGAGGCTGTCTATGTTGATGGATTGGAAGGATTACTATTAAATGTCCATGCTACTCAAAGTGATTTACAGATTCAGTGCAGTCCCCATCACATAGCTATGACGTGTTTGACAGAACTAGAAATAACATTACCAGAATTCATACGGAAGCACAAAAGACTGAGTAGCCAGAGCAATGTCTTGTTTTTGATCATATTGGCAACTGATCAATTAGGCTTCCCTGGAGAGGAAACTTTCGTTTCATTTCTTGTTTATTGTTTTTCTGTCTTCTCTTCCACCACTGCATGCTCCTGTTATTTTCTCCTTTTTGCTTGCATTGAGTTTAATTTGCTCTTGTTTGTATGGTTTCCTAAAATGGAATCTTAAATTTTTGACTCAGTTTCTTTCTGAATGTAAGCATTTATTTTTATAATTTTCCCTCTATCACTGTGTTAGCTGTGTCTAACAAATTTTGATAAGTTTTTTTTCTACTTTATTCAAGATATTTTCTAAACATTCTTGTGATGTCTTCTTTGACCTATTGGCTATTTAGTAATGTATTATTTAATTTTTGATAGTTGGGATTTTCCCAAATACCTTTTTGTTATTTACTTCTAGTTTAATTCTTTCGTAGGTCAAGAATCTACTCAGTATGATTTTTGTCCTTTTAGGGTTTTGAGGTTCCATTTTATGTCCTGGAATATACTCTAGGTTCCAAGTTATACTATAAAAAGTGCATTGATGTTGGTGGGTATACTTGTTCTGCAAATACTCATCACATGTTGATTACTTATTTCCTTGCTTTGTCAGAGGCTTTGAGCATCAGGTTTTGAGGTGTTAAACTGAAAGTGTATTTTGTCTATTTTTTCTGAAACTCTGACAGCAAATGAATACACATGTAGGATTACTACAGCCTCTTGCCTTGCCCCCATTCAGGATTATGAAGGTCCCTTTTTCACTTCTAGTAATGTTTTTTTTTTTTTTTTCCTGAAATGTACTTCACAGTCTAATACTAGTATAGCCACTCTAGATTTGTCTTGTGGAATATTTTTCCCTTCTTTTTTCCTTAAGATTTATTTATTTTTTGAAGGGAAGAGTTATAGAGAGGCAGAGGCAGAGAGAGAGATGTTGATTGATTGATTGATTTTTCCATTCGTTGGTTCAGTCCCCAAATGTTGGTAATGGCTATAGTGCAATGGCCAGAGCTGGGCCTATTCAAAGCCAGGAGCCAGAAGCTTCTTCCAGGTCTCCCACACGGGTGCAGGGGCCCAAGAACTTGGGCCATCTTCTGCTTTCTCAGGTGCATTAGCAGGTAGCTGGATTAGAAGTGGAGTAGCCAGAACTTGAATCAGTGTCCATATTGGAATGTCAGAGCTGCAGGCCATGGCTTTACCTGCTGAACTGCAGCACTGGCCCCTATTTTACTTATAGCCAATCTGAAAGTGACTTTCTCATAGAATTGTATCATTGGGCTGTATGTAATAATATCTTCCTTTAATTAGTGTTAAATTACATTTAACATAATGATTGATATGATTGGGTTTAAAGCTATCATATATATTTTTGAATTTGTAAATTTTCATTTTTTCTTTCCCTGCCTTCTTTTGCATTGATTATTTTCTGTCATGCTATCATTATTAATTGTCTACACCTCTGAATTTTACCATTTTTTAAGTGGTCATTCTTAGATTTACACTGTGAAAAACTCTGTGAAATTACTTAAATGTAGGCTTTGAAATAATTTTAGTTACATATAATTAAAATTTCATACTCTAGGTGAACTAACCAGTTACAAATGTGTGGTATCTGCAGCTGGCTGGTGGTTACCATATTGGATAGTGCAGATATTAAATATTTCCATCATCACAAAATGTTTCCTTGTACAAGGATACTGTCAGTTGAATGTGTACCTTTACATATCCTCCCACCTTCAAATAATAGACCATTTTGTGGTGGTGCAGTGCCTTTCAGCAGTGTACTTCTATTTTTTACCTCTGTCCTCTGTGTTATGCTTTAACCCCTTTCATATATTACTACTCTTGTGTTAGATAGTTACAATACCTAGCCCAGGGAAAAGATCCAAAATCACAGTGGATCTCTACTGACAGCACACAGCTTTCACAGCATCGTAAAATTGAAAACTGTAGGTTGGGAACTGTGTCTACTGTCACCTCACTGAGAACTGGAACTTGGAAGGGGATCCCTAGTTTGATAACTGGTCTCTCCCACCTCTTTCACTAGGTTGGGAGTGACTGTTCTAATTCATTTCCTGGAAGAGGAAGCAAGACTCATTTCTGTTTGTGTCTTCCCACAGAGGCTTTGCTCTGGGATAAAACCCATTCTTTGGGCAAGGATTTTGATAGCATGCATCTGATCTTGGGTGGTATTCATTCCTTGAGTAAGCCTCTTCTGTGCTTGATGTTCCTTTGTCGTTGGTCACACTCTTCCTTGATCTCCTGACCTCCTTAACTCTTCTTCAGCTCCTCTACTCTTGATATTTATTTGTTTGTTCGTTCATTCATTCTAGATGTATTTTTATTTCATTCATCTCAAATATACATTGCTTTTTTAGGAACTTTTTATTTAATGAGTACAAATTTCATAAGTACAACTTTAGGAATATAGTGATTCTTCCCACCATATCTGCCCCCCTGTGGGGAGCAACTGGGAGCAACTCGGACTAGACTAAGTTACTGGAATTAAGACTTATTCTATGCATCTGCTCTCCCACAATATGGCGCTGGGAGAGGAGGAAACAGCTTCTACACAGCTGCCTCCAGTTCAACCAATAAACTGTAGGACCTGCTCCTGATTGCAGGAGAGCAGCGTACTCGGCGTGTGGGTAGCAGAGTTGGGATTGGCAGAATAGGACTATAAAGGAGGAGAGAGACAACATGCACCAGGAACATCTGAGGGAACACCTGTGCAGCCCCCGAGAGAGCAGGCCGGCGGTGTGCCGCTCCCCCGCGGAAGTGGGGAAAGTGGCTAGGGGGAACTGCCCTTCCACGGAGGTGGAAGGGACGGTAGCCAACCCGGGAAGAACCAGCAGCAAACCCAGGAAGGGCCGAGCAGACAAAAGAAAAGCGCAGGGTCCTGTGTCGTTCCTCCATGAAGAGGGGGAGCGACACCCCCCCACCCCACTTCCTCCTCCCTCTGCCATTCCCAGTCCCTTCCTCCATTAACATTCATTTTCAATTAACTTTATACACAGAAGGCCAACTTTATACTAAGTAGATTTCAACAATTTGCATGAGCGCACACACACACACACACACACACCTGCTTGAGAACAAATTTTACAGTTAATTCTTACAGTGTAACTTACTGAGGACAGAAGTCCTGCATGGGAAGTAAGTGCATAGTGAATCCTGTTGTTAATTTAACAATTAACCCTCTTATGTATGACAGCAGAGATCACCTGAGGCTCTTGATGTGAGCTGTCAAGGCTATGGAAGCCTTTTGAATCCACAGTTTCTGTCAGTATTTAGAGAAGGCCATAAGCAAAGTGGAAGTTCTCATCTCCCTTCAGAGAAAAGTACATCCTCCTTTAATAGCCCCTTCTTTCACTGGGGACTCAATTACAGAGATCCTTCATACAAGACATTTTTTTTTTTTTTTTGCCACAGTGTCTTGGCTTTCCATACCTGAAATGCTCTCATGGGTTTTTCAGCCAGACCACAGTGCCTTAAGGGCTGATTCTGAGGTTAGAGTGCTATTTAGAGGGATTGTCATTCTATGAATCAGCTGTGTGAACTGCTTCTCATATTGGAACATTCTTTCCTTTTTAGTTCTATTGATCTTTTATACTTTTTTTTTTTACAGGCAGAGTGGACAGTGAGAGAGAGAGAGAGAGACAGAGAGAAAGGTCTTCCTTTGCCATTGGTTCACCCTCCAATGGCCGCTGCGGCTGGCACGCTGTGGCCGGTGCACCGTACTGATCCGATGGCAGGAGCCAGGTGCTTCTCCTGGTCTCCCATGGGGTGCAGGGCCCAAGCACTTGGGCCATCCTCCACTGCACTCCCTGGCCACAGCAGAGAGCTGGCCTGGAAGAGGGGCAACTGGGACAGAATCCGGCGCCCCAACCGGGACTAGAACTCGGTGTGCTGGTGCCACAGGCGGAGGATTAGCTTACTGAGCCGTGGCGCTGGCCAGATGTAGGTCTTTAATCGATTTTGAATGGATTTTTGTGTAAGGTGTAAGGTAGGGGTCCTGCTTCATACTTCTGCATGTGGAGATGCAGTTTTCCCAGCACCATTTATTGAAGAGACTGTCCTAACTCTAGGGAGTGGTTTTAACTCCTTGGTGGAATATAAGTTGGTTGTAGATGCTTGGATTGATTTCTGTCATTTCTGTTCTGTTCCATTGGTCTATCCCTCAATTATTTTACCAGTACCAGGCTGTTTTGATTATAACTACCTTGTGGTATGTACTGAAATCTGGTACTGTGGTGCCTCCAGCTTTTTTTTTATATATAAGATTGCTTTAGCTTTTTGAGGTCTCCTGTGCCTCCATATGAATTTCAGCATGATTTTTTCTATATCTGAGAAGAATGAATGGTATTTTGATTGGTATCACAATGAATCTGTAAATTTCTTTTTTCTCTTTCTTTCTTTCTTTCTTTCTTTCTTTTTTTTTTTTATAGGCAGAGTGGACAGTGAGAGAGACAGAGAGAAAGGTTTTCCTTTTGCCGTTGGTTCACCCTCCAATGGCCACCACGGCTGGCGCACTGCTGCTGGCGCACCGTGCTGATCCGAAGGCAGGAGCCAGGTGCTTCTCCTGGTCTCCCATGGGGTGCAGGGCCCAAGCACTTGGGCCATCCTCCACTGCACTCCTGGGCCATAGCAGAGAGCTGGCCTGGAAGAGGGGCAACCGGGACAGAATCCGGCGCCCCGTCCGGGACTAGAACCCGGTGTGCCGGCGCCACAAGGCGGAGGATTAGCCTAGTGAGCCGCAGCACCGGTGAATCTGTAAATTTCTTTTGGAAGAATGGACATTTTTTTTTTAATTTTTATTTTTTGACAGGCAGAGTGGACAGTGAGAGAGAGACAGAGAGAAAGGTCTTCCTTTTACCATTGGTTCACCCTCCAATGGCCGCCGCGGCCAGCGCGCTGCGGCCGGCACACCGTGCTGATCCGAAGGCAGGAGCCAGGTACTTATCCTGGTCTCCCATGGGGTGCAGGGCCCAAGCACTTGGGCCATCCTCCACTGTACTCCCTGGCCAGAGCAGAGAGCTGGCCTGGAAGAGGGGCAACCGGCACAGAATCCGGCGCCCCGACCGGGACTAGAACCCGGTGTGCCGGCGCAGAATGGACATTTTAATGATACTGATTCTTCGTGAACGTGGAAGTTTTTACCATTTTTTTTGTATCTTCTATTTTTCTTTCTTTAACACTTTACAATTCTCATCGTAGAGATCTTTATCTTCCTTGGTTAAATTTATTCCAAGGTATTTGATGTTTTTTGTCGCTGTTGTGAATGGGATTGATCTTAGAAGTTCTTTCTCAGCTGTGGCCTTGTCTGTGTGTACAAAAGTGGTGATTTTTGTGTATTTATATCCTATTTTACCAAGCTCTTCTATGAGTTTCAATAGTCTATTAGTAGAGATCTTTGGATCCCCTAAATAATCATATCATCTGCAAAGAAGGATAGTTTGACTTCTTTCTTTCCAGTTTGTATCCTTTGATTTCTTTTTGTTGTCTAATGGCTTTAACTAAAACTTCTAGGAATATATTGAGTAACAGCAATGAGAATGGGCATCCTTGTCTGTTCCCAGATCTCAGTGGGAATGCTTCTAACTTTTCCACATTCAATAGTACACTGGCCCTGAGTGTGTCACAAATTGCCTTGATTGTGTTGAGGAATGTTCCTTCTAAACCCAATTTGCTTAGAGCTTTCATCATGAAAGTGTATTGTATTTTATCAGATGCTTTCTCTGCATCTATTGAGATAATCATATGGTTTTTGTTATTCAGGTTGTTAATGTGATGTATCCCATTGATTGAATTGCAAATGTTGAACCATCCCTACATACTAGGGACAAATCCCACTTGATCTGGTTGAATGATCTTTCTGATATGTTGTTGGATTTGATTGGCCAGAATTTTGGTGAGGATTTTTGCATCTATGTTCATCACGGAAATTGGTCTGTAGTTCTCTTTCTCTGTTGCATCTTTTCTGGAAATAGGAATTAATGTGATGCTAGCTTCATGGACAGAATTTGGGAGGATTCCCTCCTTTTCAATTGTTGTGAATAACTTAAGAAGGATTGGAGATAGTTCTTCTTTAAATGTCTGGTAAAATTCAGCAGTGAACCCCAATGGATTTTCTTTTTTGGGAGGGTCTTTATTCCTGATTCGATTTCTGTCTTGCTTATGGGTCTGTTCAGATGTTCTGGGCCTTCATAGCTCAATTGAGCTAGATTGTATGTGTCCAGGAATCTATCCATTTCTTCTGGCATATAGCTCTTTGTGGTAGAGTCTAATGATTCTTTTATTTCTGTGGTGTCTGTTGTTTCATTCCTTCCTCATCTCTTATTTTATTACTTTGTGTCTTATCTCTCCTTTTTTTTTTTTGTTAGTTGGGCCAATGGTGTGTCAATTTTGTTTTATTTTTTCAAAAACCCAGCTCTTTATTTTGCTGATCTTTTGTATTTTTTGTTTGAATTTTGTTGATTTTTTTCTCTAATTTTAATTATTTATTTTCTCCTAATTTTGGATTTTGTTTGGTATTATTTTCTAGATCCTTGAGGTGCATTGATAGTTTATTTGATGCCTTTCCAGTTTCTTGATGTAGGCTTCAATTGCTATAAACTTTTCTCTTAACACTACATTTGCTGTATCCCATAAATTGATACGTTGTATTGTTGTCTTCATTTTTTTCCAGAAATTTTTTGATTTCTTTTTTGATTTCTTCTATGACCCACTGTTCATTCAGGGGCATATTGTTCAGTCTCCATGTATTTGCAAATGTTGTAGAAATTCCTGAGTTGTGATTTCCAGTTTTATTGCATTGTTGTCTGAGAGGATGCATGGTATGATTCCAGTTCTTTTAAATTTGCTGAGACTTACTTTATGGCCTAGCATGTGCTCAATCCTAGAGAAAGTTCTATGCACTGGTGAGAAAAATGTATACTCTGGCTGTAGAGTGGGTGGAAGGCTCTGTAGATATCTGCTATGTCTATTTGGTCTATGGTGTCGATTAACTCTGTTGTTTCCTTGATGATTTTCTGTCTGGTTACTTGTCCCTTGCTGAAAATGGGTTATTGAAGTCCTTCATTTCTATTGTATTTGAATCTATCCTTGTAAATCCATTAACATTTCTTTTAGATAGCCAGGTGCCTTGTAATTAGGTGCTTATACATTTATAATAGGTGCATCTTCCTGTTGAATTGATCCTTTAATCATTATATACCGTCCTTCTTTGTCTCTTTTAATGGTTTTTGCATTAATGTCTATTTTTTCTGTTATTAGGTTGGCTACACCAGCTCTTTTTTGGTTTCTGTTAGCATGGATTATCATTTTTCATCCTTTCACTCCCAGTCTGCATACATCTTTGTTGGTAAAATGTGTTTCTTGCAGGCATCAAATAGATGGGTTTTCTTGTTTAATCCATTCAGCCAGTCCGTGTCTTTTAACCGGGGAGTTGAGACCATTTACATCCAGGGAGCCTATTGTGAAGCACTGACTTTGTGCTGCCATGTTCCTGTAAATAGTCCTAGTTTTGTATTTTGGGGTTCCTTTGTACTTTGACTGGGTCATTTTTCTGGGTTCATTGTCTTTTTAGTGATGTTGCTGTTCTATGTTTCTTTGTGTAACACATCCTTGAGCATCTTTTGTAGGGCTGGGCAGGTAGTTACAAATGGTTGCAATTTATGTTTGTTGTGGAAGATCTTTATTTCTACTTCATTCCTTTTTTTTTTTTTTTTTTTTGACAGGCAGAGTGGACAGTGAGAGAGAGAGACAGAGAGAGAAAGGTCTTCCTTTGCCGCTGGTTCACCCTCCAATGGCCGCCGCTGCAGCCGGCGCACCGCGCTGATCCTGGCAGGAGCCAGGAGCCAGGTGCTTTTCCTGGTCTCCCATGGGGTGCAGGGCCCAAGCACCTGGGCCATCCTCCACTGCACTCCCTGGCCATAGCAGAGAGCTGGCCTGGAAGAGGGGCAACCGGGACAGAATCCGGCGCCCCAACCGGGACTAGAACCCGGTGTGCCGGCGCCGCAAGGTGGAGGATTAGCCTATTGAGCCACGGCGCCGGCTCCTCTACTTCATTCCTTAATGAGAGCTTTGTGGGGTATAGTATTCTGGGTTGACAGTTTTTTTTTTTTTTTCTTAAGACTTGGAATACATCTTGCCATTCTCTCTTCTTGCCACACTCTCCTTGCTTGTAGAGTTTCAGATGAGAAGTCTTCAGTGTGTCTAATTGGGTTTCCCCTGAATGTGAAATGGTGTTTCTCTCATGCACATTTTAAGTTCTGTTCTTTGAGTTTTACTATAATGTGTTGTGGTGAATATCTTTTCTGGTGAATATCTTTTCTGGTCATGTCTGTTGGGAGTTCTGTGTACGTCCCGTACTTCGATGTCTCTTTCTCCAGATTGGGCAACTTTTCTGTTATCATTTCATTAAGAAGGCCTTCTAATCCTTTTTCTCTTTCCATGCCTTCTGGAATTCCTAGGATCCTTATATTGGGTTGTTTGATAGTGTCTTCTAGATCTCCAGCTCTGTTTCTAGCTTTCTAACTTCTTTTATTGGTCCAGAAATTTATCTTCTCATTCTGATATTCTTTCTTCTGTCTCACATATTGTGTTGTAAGGCTTTCCAGTGCATTTTTTATTTGATCTATTGAATTCTTCATTTCTAATATTTCATTCTGACTTTTCTTTAATATCTCAATTTCTTGGGAACACTGTCATTTTGATTGTGAACTTCCTTCTCATTGCTTCTAAATTATCTGATGATTAATTCTGAATTCCATATCTGGTGCATCCTCGATCCCTTCATCTTCACCTTCTATTATTGAAGAGTTGTGGTGTTCCTTTGAGGGACTCGTAGTGTCTTCCTCATTCTTATTTAGGATTTTTGCTTTGTTTTTGGAATTTGTTTTTTTTTTTTTTTTGTTTGTTTGTTTTGTTTTGTGTTTTGGTCTATGGAGATTGTCTTGTGGAGAGGTTTCCCTCTGTTAGGAGCTATTATCTGTCTTTGCATTGCAAGTGGAAGCATAGAGCCCCACCTATTAGTGCCCTTCTCACTTCTCAAACGTGGTAGAGGTAGGTACGAGATCCGGTGCATGGAGCCCTGCCTACTGGGGCCTGGCTTGCTTTTCCATATTGGGATGGAATGGGCTTGGGTTTTTGATATTCAGGACTTCTCCTGGTTATATGGCTTGTGTGGTGGGGAAGAAATTCTTTCTGAAATAATGTGGTCCTTGTTCCTGTTGGAGGGTGTGGTGAAGTGGCCCCCACAATTGATGGATTGATGGACGTGTGCACAGGAGGCAGAGGCTGCAGTCCCCTGCTTACATTTGAAAATGTAAACAAACAAAATGGCTTCTCTCAGCTGGCTGCAGGTCTTGGTTGGGGGTGGACAGAGGATGCCCAATCTCTCTCTTTGCTCTTTACCTTCTCTTTTTCCCTGTGTGGAACGGAACTTTAAAAGCAGTTCACCAAGTTCCCTCTCCCACTGCTAACGCAGCTCCCTGGACCCACAATTTCCCATCTAACCTGGTCTGCTGGGGATTGGTGCCAGCCTCCCCAGTCCATGCCTCTATCGAGCCTCTGCCACTTCCTTCCCTTAGTTGCTCATTCAGTGTGGACCTGCACAGTCTCTGGGCTTCCCTTCATGAATTTCCCACAGCTCTATCTCCAACGTGTGTCTTCTCTCCTTTTTAGCTATCTATTTTTCCCTGTGTGATTTGGATCGTCATGTTCTTATACCATCATCTTGGGACCCGTTGTCCCCCTACTCTTTATTTTTTAAAAAGATTTATTTATTTATTTGATTGGCAAAAGTAATGGGAGAGAGAGACCTTCCATCAGCTGGTGTACTCTTTAAATGGCTACAATGACCATGGTTGGGCCAGGCCAAAGCCAGGAGCTTGGAACTCCATCTGGATCTCCCATGTAGGTTGTAGGGGCCCAACCACTTGGGCCATCTTCAGCTACTTTCACAGGCATGTTTGTAAGGAGCTGGATCAGAAGTGGAGCAGCTGGGACTGGAACAAGCATTCATTTGCAATGCTGGCTTTGTAGGCAACAGCTTAACCTACTGTGCACAGTGCCATCCCCTCCTTCTGTTAATGAACTTCTCT
Source organism: Oryctolagus cuniculus (assembly GCF_964237555.1). Taxonomy (NCBI): domain Eukaryota; kingdom Metazoa; phylum Chordata; class Mammalia; order Lagomorpha; family Leporidae; genus Oryctolagus; species Oryctolagus cuniculus. Next base: position 80,599,123 of record NC_091441.1, read on the forward strand.
CAGTCAATTATTAATTTTTTTTAAAGATTGTATTATTTTACTTGAAATTCATAGTTACACAGAGAGGAGAGGTGGGGGAGGGGGCAGAGGTCTTCCATCCACTGGTTCACTCCTCAGATGGCTGCAACAGTCGGAGCTACACTGATCCGAAGCCAGGAGCCAGGAGCTTCTTCCAGGTCTCCCATGTGGGTGCAGGGGCCCAAGGATTTGGGCCATCTTCTACTGCTTTCCCAGGCCATAGCAGAGAACTGGATGGGAAGTGAAGTAGCCAGGTCTTGAACTGGCGCCCATATGGGATGCTGGCACTGCAGGCAGTGTGTTTACCTGCTATGCTACAGCGCCGACCCCTACTTTTTTCTTTTTTAAGTTTTATTTATTTACTTATTTGAGAGACAGAGTTATAGACAGAAGGAGAGACACACAGAGAGGTCTTCAATTGGTAGGTTCAGTCCCCAAATGACTGCAACAGCCAGTGCTGGGATAGGCTGAAGCCAGATTCCAGAAGCCAGGGGCTTCTTCCGTGTCTTCCATGTGGGTCCAGGGGCCTAAGCGCTTGGGCCATCTTCCACTGAGCAGGGAGCTGGATCAGAAGTGGAGCAGGCCACATGGGATATTAGTGCTCTAGGTGGAGGTTTAATCTATGTCACAGTGCCAGTCACCTCAATGCAACATTTCATGAAAACTTTGACTAAGTTGTCCCCAGGCTACTGTTTTAGTTTACCTGATATAGAATAATTTAGTTTACCTGATGTAGAATAATTGAGAATATGGCAGTTGTATGTACCTGATATTGTTCATAAACTTGAAAAATTCCTGGAAGTTTTCGTATGATGGAAGTGTCTTTGTTATGCCATAGAAGTGACTCTTGGTGGGTCCCTATATAGTTTCACATGAGAGATGGTGACTAGAGAGACCAAGCAAAGTTCCAAGGTAGGGTTGGGACTTTGAGTGTCCAGGTGACCAAATTCATTCACTTGGCCAGTGATTTCATCAGTTATGCCTAGGTAGTGGGATCCTGATAAAAAAGTTGAAAACTGAAGCATGGTGGAACTTGCTTGTTGGCACACATATTGATGTGCCAGGAGAGTGTATACCTCAAATCTAAGGGAAGAAGTCAGGAGAGATCCATATCCTGGGCCCATCTAGATTTTCTCCTGTGTGCATCATTTATAGTAAAACTGTAACCACAAATACAGAGCTTTCTTGAGTCCTATAATTCTGATGAGTTATAAGATCTGAGGGGAACATAAGAACTCTCGGATATGTAACTAAGTTGAATTTAATTATAGGTGGCATAGCCACTGAAATGGGATCATTCTTGGGAGGACTTTGTCCTTCATCTGTGAGATCTTCCGTAACTACTGCTGGCGAGGTAAACATTGCACTGCAGAGCAACCCAATTAGGGTAGAAACAGAATACGTGGTCTTACAGGAGGCTGCTCTCTGTAAAAAGGATATTGTGTACCTTTTTGGGCATGGCTGAGCTGAAATTAGTAATGGCTTTTTAATTTAATAAATACTCTCATCTAGGCTATTGAGATCATTAGTTGTCTAGTTAATGGAAAAGGGTATTTAGAGAAAGAATTATTTTTGAAAGAAAATATGCTGTACTAGTCAAGATTATCTAGAGAGACAGAATTAATGGGAGTGAGGGAGAAAGGAATGCATGGATGGAGATGGATGGATGGATGGATAGATAAGACAGAGACAGGTAGATAGGTGAAGGGGATTTATGTAGGGTAAGTATGGAGGCTGAGAAATCCCAAAATAGGCTATCTGCAAGCTGAATACCCTAGGATATCAGTAACTTGGCTCAGTCTAAGTCCAAAAGCCTTAGAATCTAGGAAGCCAATGATGTAATTCTCAGTGCTGGGCTCAAAGCCCGAGGCCGTGCAGAGCTGCTGATGGAGGGCAGAAGAAGGGTGTCCAGCTCTGGGGAGGGAGGGGGAGAATTTGTCTTTCCTCTGACTTTGTTTCTATCCAGGAATATGCTAATTGGATGGTGCTCACCCACGCTGAGAATGCCCCACTCATTCTCTTGACTTGCACACCAGTTAGCTCTGGAAACACTGTAACACACCCCCAGATAATGCTGTATTAATTTTCTAGGTATTCCTTAATCTACTCAAGTTGAACATAGAATTCACCATCTTATATGCCTTACATATTTTATTTGAATGTAATATCCATTTGTGTCTACTCATTTACTAATCATCTGATGTAAGACCAATCTTTGCTTTAGCATAGACCTAACATTCTGAATTCCATATGGTTCAGTTCTCAAATATTCTGTGTCATGCCTACATTCCAGGTTTTTGTTAAAATGAAGTGTGGATCTTAGAAACTTGTGAATCTAGAAAAAAAGATAATAATTATCTTTTTCTCTTTCATACTTGCCCACACATCATTTGATTGCATTTTTCACAAATGCAAGCAATTTTCCCCATCTATGGCTTCACTCCTCAAATGCCCACAACATCCTAAAGTTGGGAGCCAGAATTCATTCAGGTCTCTCATGTGGTCAGCAGTTACTTGAGTGATCTCTGCTGTTTTCCAGGGTGTGCATCATCACCAAGCTGGAGGCAGGAATGCAGCTGGAAATTAAACCCAGACACTCGGACTAGGGATGCAGGCATCTACATGGGCATCTTAACAGCTACACTGAATACCCATTGAAACAGTTTTCCTACTTCTGCTTTGTTTATTTTCATGTGCAAATGTTTTTAGCTTATGCGTTTTACCACATTCACTTTTGTGCTGGAGATCTTCTCTGTCTGGACTTCCTATTCCATTCCATTCTGGCTAGTTGAAAAACTGACACTGGGGCTTTTTGTTTCAACACTGTTTTAAATTGGATTTCTTGTTTTCTGGGTCCCATGCTTCTGTTTTTTGCTCTTGTGAGGCTGAACCTCTTGTTTTTTATTACTATGGTTTTAGGAAAGAGAGGATATATCTATGTATTTATATATTTATGTATAGTTATTTTGCCATCTTTAATTGTAATTAAAATATTGAAACACTGACTGAAATTTGGTTCTAACTGCTATTAAGGAAAAATGCACATTGCCCTATCAGGGTAGAGTTACAGGGTCTTCATTCTGGGCATAGCAACTTAATGGCATACATACTGTGCCAGCAAAAATAACATTTTGAAGACGGTTTAATGCCTAAACTACTGTTTAGGTTGTGATAAAACATGATGCGGTTTATTGGTGGAGTCTATTTTATATAGCCGTATAATAGAGGAAAACTTCCTGAGGGAAAATGTTAAAAATACAAATATGCTTTTTATATTTTGAATGTACAAATGAAAATATGTCACCCATTTCTACACTGTATGTACAGATGTTTGTTTATTTTGGTCCACTGAGACTGTTCTGCATACAAATTTAGTAGAAGAACAAAGAAGAAATCTATTTCAACTGTGGCTGAAATGATGAAATCCCAAATGCATAATGTTGAAAGGGACTAGCAAGGACCCAAACTAGTCTTTGGGGTTATTTCTATCCTTCTACTCTGCATTTGCCTTTATTCTAAATTTAATACATGTAATTTTGTAATGGACTCTTTGAACACAAAGTTTCACTTCTCCATGTTCTTTGTCTTTAGATAAACAGTACACTTAGCAGGAAAATGGGGGTGACAAGGGCTGAAAGGGATGGCACCACTGAGGCAAATGGCACATCCCTCTGCTCCATTAGGTGCCTCCAAATGGCAAGATTGGCAGCCCCTTCTGGGTCTCTGCCCTACCTCTGCCAGAGGCCAGGTGCTCCCTCTGATGGACTCGGTCTGAGGAGCCTCTTAGTTGATTTCCTTTGCCTCACTAGCACTGCTGAGTCGAAACCTTTAAAGCTACAAGGCAACTGGAGAACCCAAAGTCAGACAGACCAGAACTGGCAGTCCTGTGCAACAGGGGTGGAGTTGTGACCCTTATGATGGGAGATCTTGGAAATTTGGCTTCTGATGGGAGGGCTGAGGGTTTCAAGAGGCATTGGTTAAAAACTTATGGGGGAAATACACTATGGGGGAGGAGATTAAAACAAAGAGTACAGGCTATTTCAAAGCTCAGATTCAGCGAATATCAGTTGCAGAGAGGGGCTGTTGTAATGATGATTTTTGCTCCTAAAAGGCATTTATTATTCTGAGAAGTAGTTACCGGAAAAAAAAATCACAGAAACCAAAAAAATTTTAGTTCTTTGTGTTTATTCCCAAGTCTTGACAGTTTAATAGTTTAAATCATTGTTAAAAGTTGTCACCTTAAAATAATAGCAGTGGTAACTATTTATTTATTGTAATTCTTACTTCTTCTAATTCTTATTTGCTCTAGTTAATACTACTGCTACCATTATTGTGCACTTACTACATGCCAGGTACCATTCTTAGCATTTTACTTATTACCATTTATCCACACATCAAGCCTCAGAACACTTATTATTTTGCAGATACAGACATCAAGGCAATAATAAGTGAAGTTACTTACTGAAAACCTCGGATAAGTAGAAGGATACAGAGTCACTATTTAAACAGAGGAGCCCATGGTCTTTGTTGCTATGTAATACCCAGTTATTTCCTGTGTTCCTAGTTCTCCGTCTGCCAAATTCTTATTTGCAAACTTTTCAAGTATAAAGACAGGTTGAAAGGCAAGTACAATGTACCTACTTACATCCCTTACTAGGTGAATGTGTTAACATCCTACTGTACTAGAACTCTCAGGGAATATATACCTGCTTATCTAGCTATTCCTTTTTGTTCTGAATTGTTTGAAAGTAATTGACAAACAACATTTATTTCCTCCAAAAAAGACCATCCTCACTTTGGTATTGTAATAATCTATGTTGATAAAATCAAAGGCAGACTGGCTTCAAAGCACTAGCAGTTAAGGACAGATTGTTATCTTGCAATTGGTTTTCCTCAATGAAAGGAAATCTTTTTTAACAAGCCAAGTGACTACATATGTACAAATTGAGACTTTTAAAAACATGAATGATCCCACAAGATTCATTTTGCTCACTTACGTTTCTAGTGTGAGACCTCTAAGCATGAAGCATTTCACCTTTTTGTCAGCCTGTTGAACTATAATTACTGAGTGGCGCTGTGTCAGTAAGCTGGGAATGCTGTAACAAATACCACCGACTAGATTGCTTAAACAGCAGACTTATATTACCACAGGAACACCTATGTCCTTTGACCTTGGGCTTTTAACAGTTCAGCTTCTGGTAAGGGCTGTCTTCTGGGTTTGCAGATGGCTGCCATCTTGCTACGTCCTTGATTGGCTCTTGGTGAGAGCACAGGGAGGGAATGAGCTCTTTAGTGAATCCTCCTCTTAGGAGAATGCCTGCTGGATTAGGTTCTCATCTTTAGACCTCATTTAACATTACTTACCTACATTTTTTAACTTCAAAAATTTATAAAAAGGGAACAAATTTTATTGCTTTCATATACAGTTTTAAGAGCATAACGATATTTCCCATCTTACCTCTTGCCTCCCTCACTCCCATCCCCTCTCCTCCTTTTCTTTTAATTTTTACAAGGACATACTTTAAGTTTCCTTTTAATCACAAGCTGAACTTTCCACTAAATAAGGGATTCAACAAAGAGTAAGCAGAAAAAGCACTGTTTTTTACAAGTATAGACAAGGGCTATAAACACTGATCAAATCTCAAAATGTCAATTTTGCTCATATATCTTTTTTGTACTCTGTATATTAGTTACTGCAATCAGGGAAAATGTGATATTTCTGTCTTTGGGACTGCCTTATGTCACTAGACATGCTAGTTTCCGGTTCCATCCATTTTGTTGTGAAATACAGAATTTCATTTTTTTTACAGCTTTTTAAAATTCCATCATACATATACCCCAGTGTCTTTATCTAGTCATCAGATGATGGACATCTGAGTTGATGCCATATCTTATCTATTGTGGGCTGAGCTGCTATAAAACTGGGAGTGCTGATAATCTTTCATATGCTGATTTTATTTCTTTGGGGTAAATTGCTGAGAGTGGAATGGCTGGCTTATAAGGTAGATCTATTTTTAGATGTTTTCAGAATTTCCATACTGTCTTCTACAATGGTTGTACTAGTTTACATTTCCACCGACAGTGGATTAGGGTAACTTTTGACCCTCAAATCCTCACCAACCTTTATTTAGTTAGTTATCTTTTGGTTTTGGATAATAGTCATTTTAACTGAGGTGAAGTAAAACCTCATTGTGGTTTTTGTTTTGCATTTCCCTGAAGGCTAGTGATAATGAGCATTTTCTTGTCTGTCTGTCTCTGGCCATTTATATTTCTTCCTTTAAAAACTGCCTGTTCATGTCCTTTGTCCATTTTTTTTTAAAGGTTGATTTTATTTACTTGAAAGAGTTACAGAGAGAGTTAGAGATAGAGAGAGGTCTGCCATCTGCCAGTTCACTCCCCAAATGGCTACAACAGCTAGAGTTGAGGCGATTTGAAACCAGGAGCCAGTAATTTCTTCTGGGTCTTCCACAGGGGTGTAGGGGCCTAAGGATTTGGGCCATCCTTTGCTGCTTTCTCAGGTGCATTATCAGGGAGCTGGATTGGAAATGGAACTGGTGCCCATATGGGATGCTGGTGCTGTAGGCCAGGACTTTAATCCACTGTGCCATAGTGCTGACCCCCTTTGACCATTTCTTAACTGGATTGCTTTGTTGCTGTTGAGTTTCTTGAGCTCTTGATAGATTCTAGATATTACTTTCCTATCAGTTGCATAGTTTGCAAGTATTTTCTCTTATTCTGTCAGTTGCCCCTCTGTTGAGTGCTTCCTTTGCAGGGCAGAAGCTTCTTAGCTTGACATAATCCCATTTGTTTATTTTTACCTTTATTTGTGCTGCTGGAGTCTTGGCCAAGAAGACTTTGCCTATGCCAATGTTAAAGTGTTTCTCCTATGTTTTTCCCTCTAGTAATTTGATGGTTTCAGATATTAGATTCAGATTCCTGATCCATTGTAAGTTGATTTTTATATAACATATAAGATAGGGGTCTTGTTTCATAGTTCTGAATACAGAGATCGAATTTGCCCAATACCAACTGTCCTTTCTTCAATGAGTGATTTTTAGGTCATTTCTTGGTTTAGATTAATTGGTTTTAGATGCTTGGATTACTTGGTTTTAGTTACATGGATTAATTTCTGAGGTCTCTAGCCTATTCCATTGGTCGATATGTCTATTCCTGTGCCAGTACCAGGCTGCTTTGATTGTAACTGCCCTATAATATATCTTGAAATTTTGTGATGCCTCTAGCTTTATTTTTATTGTTTAGGATTACTTTATCTATTTGGGGTCTCTTGTGATTCCATATGAATTTTAGGGTCATTCTTTCCAGATATGAAAAGAATATCTTTAGTAATTCTTGCAGCTGTGTCTTCATACACAGTCACTTTGGGGTTAGGGTTTCAATGTGACTTCTTTTTTTTCAACTTTTATTTAATAAATATAAATATAAGAGAGGGAAGAGATGTGCAATTCAGGACATGCTCAAGCTGGCTTACCTCAAACGGTAGAGTTAGAAACATACCAGGGGATTCCAATTCAATCCCATCAAGGTGGCATGTACCAATGCCATCTCACTAGTCCCAGTGATCAATTTCTGTTCACAATTGATCATAATGATAGGACTAAGAACCAAAGGGATCACATAAACAAGAATAGTGTCTGCAAACACTAGCTGATAGAATAAAAAAGGGAGAGAATGATCCAACATGGGAAGTGAGATACACAGCAGACCCATAGAATGGCAGATGTCCTAAACAGCACTCTGGCCTCAGAATCAGCCCTTAAGGCATGTGGATCCGGCTGAAAAGCCCATGAGAGTATTTCAGGCATGGAAAACCAAGACACTCTGGGGGAAAAAAAAAAAAAACCTAAATGAAAGATCTCCGCGAGTGAGATCCCAGTGGAAAGAACGGGTCATCAAAGAAGGAGGTACCTTTCTCTGAAGGGAGGAGAGAACTTCCACTTTGACCATGGCCTTGTCTAAATATGATCAGAGTTGGTGAACCCAGGGGGCTTCCATAGCCTTGGCAGCTCATGACAAGAGCCTCGGGTGATTACTGATGCCATAAACAAGAGTGTCAAATTGTTAAGTCAACAACAGGAGTCACTGTGCACTTACTCCTCATGTAGGATCTCTGTCCTTAGTGTGCTGTACATTGAGATTTAATGCTATAACTAGTACTCAAACAGTATTTTTCACTTTATGTTTCTGTGTGGGAGCAAACTGTTGAAATCTTTACTTAATGTATGCTAAACTGATCTTCTGTATATAAAGAGGATTGAAAATAAATCCTGATGTGAATGGAAGGGGAGAGGGAGTGGTAAAGGGGAGGGTTGTGGGTGGGAGGGACGTTATGGGGGGGGGAAGCCATTGTAATCCATATTCTGTACTTTGGAAATTTATATTCATTAAATAAAAGTTAAAAAAAAGTAAAAAAAATATAAATTTCCAAAGTACAACTTTTGGATTATAGTGGCTTTTCCCCCCATAACCTCTCTCCCACCCACAAGCATCCCATCTCCCACTCCCTCTCCCATCCCATTCTTTATCAAGATTCATTTTCAATTATCTTTATATACAGAAGATCAACTTGAAATCTTTACTTAGTATATACTAACAGACTGCACCCACAAAGTATAGAGCACTGTTTGAGTACTCGTTTTACTGTTAATTCACATAGGCCATCACATTAAAGGCAGAGATACTACATGGGGAGTAGGTTCACAGTGACTCCCATTGTTGATTTAACAATTGACACTCTTATTTATGATGTCAGTAATCAACTGAGGCTCTTGTCATGAGCTGCCAAGGCTATGGAAGCCTCCTGAGTTCAGAAACTCAATGGGACTTCTTTAGGGTCAAATGGTTAGTTTGAAAAGTGTTTGTGAAACATAGGAAGATAGGTCAACTGAAAAATAAGTGCATCTGAATGATTTAAAAGCATGTATATTAACATCATTTGTAATACCAAGGTGTATCTGATGACAAGATCTTCTCAGAGCCTTTATCCCATGAGATATTATGAATCTTCTCGTTGATGATGTTCTCAGCAATGGATGGTAAACAGATGGTAGGTTTTGCTTAAGTAAGATAACAGGAAAGTCCTTAGGTTAAGCAGTGTTTTGAGTAGTGAGGGAAGGAAAAAATTTGTAAGACTTATTAAAAGTGATTAGCATACAACATTTTTAGTTATCTACAAACTCAGGCAAGAGATTGAGGTGTGTTGGTTGTAACATATTGTCTTCTTTAGATTAAAAAAAATTTAATTTTATTTGAGAGTTTGAGGGAGGGAAGGTAAGCGGGAGCATGGGAGAAAGAACAGGGAGGGGAACGGAAAGAGGGATTCTGGCTAAAATCTCATTCCCTGGCTCACTCCCCAAACACGCAGGAGCCAGTAACTCAATCTAGGTTTCCAATGTGGGTGGTGGGGATCCAGTGGCTTGAGCCATTACCCATTGCTTCCCCGGATGCACATCAGCAGGAAGCTGGAACTGGATGTAGAGCTGGGACTCAAATCCTGCAATCCAGTATGGGATGTAAGAGTCACAGGTGTCTTAAATGCTGTGCCAAACATCCACCCGTTTTGATTTTTTTGAACAATTACTCTCACAAAATCAGAGTGTTCCATGAATACAAGAAATTTTTCTTGAGTAAACATGGAAAATATATTGTGCTTTTTGGGCATAAGAATGGAGAACTGGAATTCTTAGACTGGATTTTGCTGCATGGTTTTGGTGGGAAATGTAATAGTGTATGATGTGTCATCTTTCATTTTACAATTACCTCTTGCTACATCGTCATAGATATCTATAAAAGCACTGGAGAGCTTTCTCAATTATCCTAAGGGCCTCATTTTAGCCCTGTGCTACTCCAACATTTCTTTTTTTTTTTTCTTTAAACATGAATTTATTTATTTGAAAGGCAGAGTTACTGAGAAAGGGAGAGAGAAAAAGAGAAAGAGCACACACACACCCTCTTTCACTGGCTCATTTGCCAAATCGCCGAAACAGCTGGGACTGGGCCAGCCTGAAGCCAGGAGCCTGGCGCTCCTTCCTTGTCTCCTATGTGATTAGTTGGAGCCCAAGAACTTCTTCTGTTGCTTTCTGTTGCCATCTTCTGTTGCTGTCCAAGGTGCATTACCCTGGGGCTGGATTGGAAGTAGAGCAGCCAGGACTTGAACCCCTGCTCTTATGGGGTGCTGGTGCCCCAGGCGACAGCTTAACCCACTATGCCACAATGCCAGCGCCTAAACCAGTCTCTTTTGAGTAGCCTAGCCAGGAGTCTTTTTCCTCTGCAATTGTTGACCTGTCAAATTCTCAATGAATGGCTGTGAGTGGGATTCAAGTAGCTCTCCAACGTCTCTTTGGCTGAGTTTATGAAATTATTTATCGTCTGTAGTATGTGTGTGGTAGGATGTTTCGGGTGGTCCTATAGAGACTGACAGGCTAGACAGGAAAGCCTTTGATGTGGAATGGGGACTAAGTAGCTTTTTTTTTTTTTTTGTACTGATGACTTAAATCAGTACTCACATAGCAGAACCACACCTTCTGGTAGTTCACCTCCACAAGTGTAATATATGGAGCATTGGGAAGAAGGCCATACATGAAGCAGATGAGCTCCTCTCCAGAGCCCACCTCTCCTTTGCTGCTCTCCCCTTTTCCATTTAGCTATGCTGACATCTCTCCAGGGTCCCCCGAATCAGCAGATACGTCTGCTAATTTCTCACACCTTAGAAAAGTTTACCAACATGTATTATGTCCTACGGTTACATTCTCATTTTTCTTCTTCCCTTTCTAACTCAGCTTCTCAAATGGCCACTGTAGTTATTGTCTGTAGTTCCCCACTTCCTGCTCTCTGTCCAACCCTTTCCAGGCAAGAATGACCTCCTTTCCTCTACAGCCACTTTCCCGAAGGCCACTATTGACCTTCCTGTTGAGACATCCGGTCATCTTCCTCTTGCTTTGATTAACATCATGACGCCCTCATTGTTGATGCATTTGCTCACTGGGCTTCTGGAGCACCACACTGTATTTCCTGGTTGCTTTGGAGGCCACTGGCCATTCCTTCTCTCTTATAACCTCTGCACCTTCAAGTGATCCTTGTCTTTATCCTCTAGAAACGGTTGTACCCTCAGGGATACTATCTAGTCTCCTGGCTTTAAATGGGTTATGGACAAGCCAATGTCCACCTTAAAACCAGAGCTCTGTACTGAACTCCATACTCAGTTGTCCAACTACTTATTTGACTTTGTTCAGTTAGATATCTAATTGCTGTTTAAAACCACCGTTGCTTACCCTATATTTTTTTTAAGGGAGAACCATACTCTTGGAGTTGTCATGGATTCCTTTGTCCTCTTACTTCTCCTTTTTAAAAAGATTTATTTATTTTACTTAAAAGTCAGAGTTACAAAGAGAGAGAAGGAGAGAGAGAGAGACAGAGACAGAGACAGAGAGAAAGAGAGAGGAGTAGAGACAGAGAAAAAGGTCTTCCATCCACTGATTCACTCTGCAAATGGCCACAATGGCCGGAGTTGCGCTGATCAGAAGCCAGGAGCCAGAATTCCGTCCAGGTCTCCCATGCAGGTGCAGGGGCCCAAGGACTTGGGCCATCTTCTACTGCTTCCCAGGCCATAGCAGAGAGCTGGATTGGAAGTAGAGCAGCCGGGTCTCCAACTGGCACCCATATGGGATGCTTGCTCTGCAGGCAGCGACTTTACCCGCTACACCACAGTGCCAGCCCCATCTCTCACTTCTTATATTTTGCTTTTCAACACATTTCATCTCCTCTACGTTCTGAATACTTAAATAAGCTTCTTCCTACCTCCTCCATGGCTGTCACACAGATTTGGGACACTATTACTGGATTATTGTGACAGAGACAAGGATCTCTGCTTCTAGCCTTGGCCCCCTTTAATCTCTTTTGATCACAGTGGGGACTTTCAAAAAGTTCATGGAAAATGGTATGAAAGATGTTTATTTTGGTGTGGAATGTTTGAAATTCATCCATAGTTTTTTCATAGTATGTATTTCCCATGAAATTTTTTAGTACCCCTTGATTTCATATATGCAAAGGAATTTATTTTTATTATTTTATTATTCAAAAAAGTTTATTTTAAAATTTTGCAACAAAACAAAGTAGAAAATTAAAAAATTCCCTGTAAAATACCTATATAGAATTGAATTATTTTTACTTTTTTTATTATATCCAATTTAGAAAATAGTTTATTTTTTGCTGATAATTTTTCATGTGAAGGTAGTATTAATACAGAGAGAACAAATTCATTTTGGTTCTTAGATGTAATTCTAAGAATAGAATGATATTCCCTTCCTCCTTCCAACCCTCCCTCTGGAGTTTATTAACATTAGGTTCTCAGGGTCATGGCAAATGCATGATAATTACTACAATACAGTTCTCATGTTAATACAAAGAGAACAGATTGCATGTACTTCATAGAAACAGTTCTAAGAATATAAAGATACTTACCTTTCTCCCTCCCTCCCCCTTTTTTTCATTTTTGAAATAACATTTTAAAATTACATTATAATTAAAGGCTTTATGCTCTTGCCTATTTCCCAGCTGAACTATAGTATTTTTACTTGTTGCTCATATATATATATGATTTTATATATATATATAAATTTAATATATAGATAAAAGATTTATTTATTTATTTGAGAGGCAGAGTTACAAAGAGGGAGAGACGGAGGCAGAGAGAGAGAAAATGGCCAAATGGCGGCAACAAATGGCCGCAACAGCCATGGCTAGGTCAGACCAAAGCCGGGAGCTACATCTGGGACTCCAACGTGGGTACAGGGGTGCAAGAATATGGGCCATCTGCTGCTGCTGTTCCAGGTGCATTAGCAAGGAGCTGGATTGGATGTGGAGTAGCCAGGACTCAAACCAGCACCCATATGGGGTGCTGGTGCTACAGTTGGCAGCTTAATCTGCTATGCAGAAGTTTTGTCCCCAGATTTCATATATTTTCACACCAAGATAAGAATTTTTTTTTCCATTTTTCCAAAAACTTGCCTTTAATTTAAAAAATTTACTTATTTGTAAAGCAGAGAGGGAGGAAGCAGGGGAGGCGGGTAGAGAGAGAGAGAGATCTTCCTTTCACTGGTCAGAGCTTGGCTGATCTGAAGCCAGGGACCTGGAGCTTCTTCTGGGTCTCTCACCTGGGTGCCCAGGTACTTGGCCCATCATCCACTGTTTTCCCAGTTGCATTAGCAGGGAGCTGGCATGGAAGTGGAACAGCCAGGACGAACCGGCGTCCCTATGGGATGCTGGTGCTGCAGGTGGTAGCTTTACCTGCTATGCCTCAGTGCCAGCCCCATAGACTGTTCTTATTTTAATTGCATTGTTTTCTGCTTCATGTTTCATCTGTTACTGAAATATGAAAAGTTCTCCAGGAAGGTGATTTTCTTTGCCTGTTTTATTCACTGTTAAAATTCTCAGTAAAAAATTATAAATATGCACTAAAACCCATAAATCATTTATTCAGTATGGTATTTCAGATAGCTCACAATGATAGTAAGTGCTTTCATTTGAACTCTATAACCATCATATCCTACTTATATGTGGGAACAATGAGATGAGAAGTCTCAAGGTAGCTAAATCTGGAAGTTGAAATTTGCAACGGAGTTCTTCCACCTCCAGATCCAGGGTCACCAACAGGCAAAGGTCAATTCACTCCCAGGGCAGAATTGTTAAGTATTGTCGTTTGGTGACCCTACTTTTTGAGACCCAGATGTCACTGTTCTTGACTGCTCTGTCCTCAACACTTAGCAGAGGACCTGGTGCACAGTAGGGGCTCTCTGTCTATCTGCTCTAGGCCTGAATTTCCAAGCCTTTCCAGTAGACGGCGGACAGAGTCTTAATGTCTGTTCTCTGATGTCTCACTTGTTGACTACAAGGCCAAATGGAATAGGGATGGGGAAAGAGAGGGGAGAATCAGAAAGGAGCCATCACTCGGAGTGCCGGGCATGTTGGCCACAGGCAGTGACTAGCCATGGCCTCGTTCTCTGCTTTCATTTCCTAAAATCTTTTATTCAACCTTCTCTTTCTTCTCTTCTGCTCCCACGGAGAGAGAGGCTGAGAATTCCATGGAGAAAACCGCACTCAAATCAAATAAAGTCCTTCTAAGAGGATCACTGGAGTGTGAGACTGTGCTTTGAGGGTCTATTTTCTAGTGCTGGGCAGGGGGAGGAAAGGGGAAAAGGAATTGAACAAAAGGAAGAGGATGCAAAGGAAATAATAGCATGAAGAAAGTCGCCCCAATCTCATGCTTTCTGTCTCTCTGTTGACTTTCAAGTAGATTCAATGGAAGAACTTTCATTGCAGAAATGGTTTTGTGTTTTATCTTTTTTTACAATGGAAAGGGCCTGCCTGCACTGGGACAAGTAGGTATTTTCACTCTTGTTTGAAACTTTTCTTAAAAGCATATTTAATAAGGAAAAATACCTACTTAAGCCGTTTACTTTTCAGATAAAGTTAATCCATCCTCTCTAGCAATTCCGAAGCAATCAGATGTTGCTGCAAGATTATCATAACACATTTAATGGTGTCTCCTTGAGCTATTATAGTGTGTGAGGAAACAGGCAGCTTACAGTTTTTAGCCCTGCCAGTGTCTTAAGTCTTTTTTTGGAAAAATACATATGCAACTCAATTGCAGTTTCTAGTGTGGAAAGGAGTCAAGTAGCAGTTTCATGTTCCCCACTTGGAGAATAAGCCTCAAGAACACCAAAACAAATCTGTGGCATCCTGTAGGCTGTGTCTAAGCACAGGTAAAAGAGATAGAAATGAATACCCACACATCTACCTACTCTTCTGCTCACACAGACAAGAGCAGAAGGGAAATGGCCTAGGAGCTGACAAGGAGTGAGGGCCGGCAGAAAGAGGTTAGGGTTTTGTTTGTTTGTTTGTTTGTTTGGGTCCAGTTTCCCTCCAGAGAGCAGCGCTGCTTTTAGATAACTCAATTCAGTCTGCAACTACTCCATTCCATGCTCAGCCTCCATGCTTGGCCTCACGCGTTGTCTGAGCTTCCTGCGAAGTTCTTAATGTTTAACTTCAGTTTCCAAGATGGATCCGCCCAAAAGTGTAAGCTGCTGCTTAAGGGGGAAAATTCATGTTTATTTTATGTGAATTTCCTTGACATGACTACTGTCTGGTGCCAAGCTTGTTGGACAAGTCATCCCTCCTGTACCTTATCACATACTTACTAGGAAAGGTACCCATTTCTTATCTATTTCAGCATTCATTTGCAACTCATCCAACATGTATACTTGTATGATATTTGTGATGGTTAATTTTAGGTGATCCCTTGATTGGGTCATGGGTACCCGCAGGTATTTATTTGCTCAACCGTTGTTCTGGGTGTGTCTGTGAGTGGGTTTGTGGATGAGATGAGCCCGAGTCAAGCAGCTGGCCCATCCAAACACCAGCAGGCTTCCTGCAGCTCTTTGAAAGCAGAAATAGAACAAAAAGGCTGAGCCTCCCCAGGGTCTAATTGCCTTTGAGATAGGACACGGCCTTTCCTGTCTTCACACTCCAATGTAGACAACCGCTCTTATTGGTTCTTTTTTTTTTCTTAAGATTTATTTATTTATTTGAAAGTCAGGGTTACACAGAGAGAGAGAGAGAGAGGTCTTCTATCCGATGGTTCACTCCCCAGTTAGCCGCGATGGCTGGAGCTGTGCCGATCTGAAGCTAGGAACTAGGAGCTTCTTCCAGGTCTCCCACACAGGTGAAGAGGCCCAAGGACTCAAGCCATCTTCTACTGCTTTCCCAGGCCATAACAGAGAGCTAGATTGGAAGTGGAGCAGCCAGGTTTTGAACCAGCGTCCCTATAGGATGCTGGCACTTCAGGCCAGGGCGTTAACCCACTGCGTCACAGCGCTGCCTCTCTTGTTGGTTCTTGAGCCAGCTGATCTTCATATGGGAACTATGTGTTTGGATTTTCTGGTTCTCATCCCTTTGAACTTGCTTAGGAACTACATAGTTAGCTCTCTAGCTTATGAACTGAGGGTCTTGGGATGTGATTGCTATCATCATTGTGTGGGGCAGTTCCTTACAAGATACTACTTTCTGTGTAGCAGAAAGGCCTATTGGTCCCGTGTCTCTGGAGAACCTTGGAGAATACAAGGTTAAAACATGAGCTGCTCAAATGCTCATAATCTTTGATTTCTGTGGATAGCCCCTACTGGGTCCTCACCTATAGCTGGCAAACTTTGAGTACCTTTAAGTATCTGTTTCTGAGTTTCTGTCACAGGAGATGACAGAGAAACAAAACATGTTCCTACCCAAAGATCTCAGTCCACTGTCACCAGTACACACATTTTTAGAACGACTCAACTGTCATCATGTAGAAGAAGGTCTTCTCCATGGGCTAGGATGTGCTGAGCTGGAAATACTAGTTTGGTTCTGCCCGGTAAAACAAGCTACTTAGGCAAGAGGCGTACCCTCCCCTATTCTCTGAGAATAAATGCAATGCCTGGGTTTCAGTGTCACCTCTTTGCAGTTTCTAGTGATGTGGCTTTGGCAAATGAGTTAGTTTGTACATTTTCTTAAATGTAAAATAGGAGAGAAAAACAGGACCCCACTTTGTCTCATTTTTATCAGATTATGCAAGATGAAATTTATAAAACTTTTAGGACAGTGCCCTCGTGCTTCATCAAAGATGCTGTCAGCTGTGAGATACACCACTGCCACGTGCATGCCTAAAAAGGAACAGCACAGCCAGTAATAACAGAAAGTTGCTTCTGGTAATGTTAACAGGTCACAAACAGGTGCCTGATGGGCAGTGAAGTCTGATAGTCGGTCTTGTGTAAATAAATAAAATCCTGGATGAAACAAGCCGATTCATAAGGGCAGTGTGGACCTTCTGAGTTTTCAAAGACAGACAAATCCATTTGCATTTGTGGGTAGTTACATAAGTAGCAACAGATTTCTAAGTCAACCATAATACAGTCTTGTGCCATTCAGATTTTTGGTCAAAGGAGGAGCATGTGACTATGGTGGCCCTATGAGATTATGTCACTTGGTGGTGCAGTAGGAGTCTTAGCTGGTGGAATGCATTCTGTGATGTTCATCCAGCAGCCCAGTCACCTCACAGCATACTTCCATCGTTGAGTGCCCTGTGACTTCATTACTGAGCATAGCTGTGGCACAAAGTTACCACAGCATTCTTCTTTCATTTTCCTCATGAGGTTTAGAGGTACCTTTATCATGGACTCTCTAGTTTCATTTAATTATTTAATTAAGGCCTCATAGTTGTCATGGGCTCAGCACTCCATTTCCTTCCCAAGTTTATGTGTAGAAATCTCGATCCCCAGCATGCTGGCATTTGGAGACAGGGTCTCTGAGGAGGTGATAAAGGTTAAATGAGGTAAATGAGGTCAGAAGGGTGGGGCCCTAAGCTGGCAGGACTGGTGCGCTTATGAAAAAAGAAAGAGATACGGTATGCTCGCTCACCTCCCTATGAGGACACAGCAATTAAATTGGCTTCAATTGGATGTCCACCTTCCAGAACTATGGGAAATAAATGCCTATGGTGTTTTGTTACGGTTGCCCGAGCAGAGTGAGACAGTGACACAAAGAGAAAGCGGTCCCTGGGTGAGCATGGAGTCATCCTGGCCCCTCCACAGTGCTAGTCCTCAGAGGTCAAGGAATATTCGACCTCAGGGTGCTTATTGCAGTTGCTTGTTGAGCCTTGGAAACCTAAGACAGGGACTCCCCAGGAAGGCTTCCCAGCCCTTCCTTTTGTGCTTTCTTACTGCTAAAATCTCACAACAGTAGAATTCACTGACATCATAATTACTTTTTATTATTGTTTTTACAAGTGTATACAGCTACTTATGTATATACAAAGTGTATACATCATTCTTCCCCTGGCAGTAAATAATTGTTTGGCTTTATCTTTAATTGTATATATTTATGGGGTACAATGGTAATTCAACAAATGTAATCAAGGTGTGATAATTAAATCATACTAGTTAGCATTTCCATCTCCTTTAAACTTTAAAAACTTTGTTTTAACACTTAATTGCACATATTTATGGGCTACAAGGTGATATTTCAATAACTGTGTACTGAGCAAATCAGGGTAATCAGTGTTTGCATCTCCTTGCCATTGCTTGACATCTGGAGGCTTTGAGCTTCTCTCTTCCATATGTTCTTAAAATACATGCTAGATTATTGTGAGCATGGTCACTCCCCTGTGCTGTGGAACATGCATCTTATTCCTCTTAGGGTTTTTTTTTTAAGGGTTTTAAAAAAAGATGTATTTATTTACTTGTAAGAGTTACAGAGAGGCAGAGAGAGGCAGAGAGAGAGAGAGAGAGAGAAAGTCTTCCATCCTTTCGTTCACTCTCCAAATGGCTTTAATGGCCAGAGCTGCACTGATCCAGAGCCAGGAGCTTCTTCTGGGTCTCGCATGTGAGTGCAGGGGCCCAAGGACTTGGGTCATCATCTGCTTTCCCAGGGCATAGCAGAGAGCTGGATCAGAAGTGGAGCAGCCGGGACTAGAAGTGGCACCCATAGGGGGTGCTGGCATTGCAGGCGGTGGCTTTACCCTCTACGCCACAGCTCCTGTGTTTTGGTTCCCGTTATCCATCTATACTGGGCTTTCCCTCCCCTTAGCAGCTTCCAGTCATCACTGTTCTGCATTCACCTTGACTTGTCATCTCCACAAATGAGAGGGAATATGTGGTATTTTTCTTTCTGACTTACTTCAGTTAACAGAGTGTCGTCCAGTTCTATCCGTTAAGCTGCAAATGATAGAGTAACATTCTTTGTTATGGCTGAATAAAATTCCCTCATGTATATGTATATCACATTTTCTCCATCCATTCATCAGTTGATGAAATCAGCATTCTTGTTATGAGCATTTGATTAGGTTTGTCACTTGAAAAAAATCTTTTTTATTTTGGAATGAGAGAGAGAGCGAGCGAGCGAGCAAGTGAGTGAGAGGGCGCCAGGGAGAGAGCCAGAAAGGGAGTGTATGAGAGAGAAAAACTAAAATCTGTCACCTATTGTTTTATTCCCCAAATACTTGCAACAGCCAGGGCTGGGTTGGGCTGAAGCCAGGATCCTGGAACTCAATCTGGTTCCTCCACCTAATGGGCAGGGACCCAACTGCCTGAACCATCATCATGGCTTCCGGAGTGTGCAATTGCAGGAAAATAAAGCAAAGATTAGAGCCAGGAATCAAACCCAGGCACTTCCATAGGGAATACATTTGTCCCAAATGAGATCATAACTTACGGGCCAAGTGCCTGTGTAGCTTCATAATTTTTTTTAGATTTATTTATTTGTTTAAAGGCAAACTTACAGAGAGGAAGAGGCAAAGATAGAGATGTACCATCTGCTGGTTCACTCCCCAAATGCTGGTTCACTCCCATAACAGCTGGGGCTGTGCCAGGCTGGAGCCAGGAGTCAGAAATTCCATCCGGTCTCCCAGGTGGATAGCAGCATCCCCAGCACTGGGGCCATCCTCCGCTGCTTTCCCAGGTGCATTAGCAGGGAGCTGGATTGGGAGTGGAGCAACCAGGACTGGAACCAGTGCTCACAAAGGATCACAGGCAGTGGCTTAACACACTATGCCACAACACCAGCCCTAGGTAGTGATTAATCACTTCTCCATTTTCATGCTTTTTTCAGTTACTAGAGTGAAAACTGCCCTGATTCTCTGGGCACTGGATCTACCTGTTGGTGTTTTATCTGTGAATCTTTGCCTCCATATTTGTTCTCTCCAGTAATTGATTTCGGCTCTACTAACATTTAAGATGGTGTGACAAGGAAGGTCCAGAAAAAAATTCAGAATCAGATAAAAGTTATTTTTTTTTGTAAAAAGGCTGTCTTTATGGAGAGGAAATGTAAATTATGGGAAGACTTATAAACTCATTTTATTTTGAAGTACTCACGTCTACAGAATCCAAGCAGAGCATTAACCAGCGGGAATCCTTGTGGGGCACCTGTTTTAATGAGTAGATAGGATTGCTTACAATTCATCTAACAGTTTATGTGCAAATGAATGTATCTGAAAATCGTGAATGTGCTCAAGGGTACTTGAAAAGGTTGTCCTTCATTATTAATTTCTACACATTACCTCTACAGTCTTATTTACATTATTTTTTATCAGTGTAAAAGTAAATCTCTTCCCAGCCTGGTAATGGCCAGGATGGGTGTATTCATTATCTATTGTTGTGTAACAAATTACCCCCAAGTCTTAGAAGCTTAAAAACAAGCTTCACAAAGTTCATAGAAAATGGGTAGTATGAAAAAAAAAAAAAACTTTGAATGTATTTCAACTTTTTTTTGGGTGGGGTACCAAAATAAACTTTTCCTTAAAGTTACACTTGACCATGCCCTTGTGGAAGTACTCTTGTATATTTCACATAGGTACTGAACATCAAGGATTAGGGAGAGGCTTAGTTGTGTGGTTCTGGCTCAGGGTCTTTCGCGAGATAGTAGGTAACCTGGGGCTATAAGAACCACTGCTAATCGTGTTCATTTGAGTGATGGCTTCAAAAATTATTTCAGTTCCTTGCTACGTGAGCCTCTCTTTAGGACTACTTGCACACTGGCTTCCCAAAAACACATGATGAGTGAGCAAGTGAGGGGTCCACTGTCTTTTATAATGAGATCATGAAAGTGGCATACCATGATGTGGGCTGCGGTATAGACTGTGGTATAGATCAGGGCCCAGTGTGGGAGAGGCCTGTGTAGAAGATCTGCCTGCACGCCCACTCACGTGGCTGTTGGCAGGAGACTTGAGTTTGTTTCTCAGGGAGCTTGTCTACAGGGTTGCTGCATGGTCTACATGGTTTCCTCCACGTGAGTGTTCTGAGGGCCAGGAGTTGAAAGTCACCTAACCTTGGACTTGACAGCCCATCACTTCTGCTGCCTGCTCTGGATTGTGAAGTCCAACAATACGGTGTGGGAAGGGGAAGCACAAAGGTGTGGCTCCTGGGAGGTGGGATGATGGGAGAGCCTCTGCAGGATGGCCACCACCCTTGATACGTGACCTCAGCTTTTCCACTCGGATGCTTGCTTCCTGGAACTAACACTTGAGCAGAAGGACAGATACATGCAATGGAATCGTCACTGTCACGGCTTCACTGTGACAGTGGTTCCACTCACTATTCAGCTAAGATGAGGTTTCTCTTGGGTCTATAAACTCCTGATAGTATTTCAATAAATTATCCTGGCATTAAGTTAGATCAGTTTCTGTTGTTCTGACAAAAGATTCCTAACTGATAAAATGGATCCCATTGTAAAATAGACTTAGAAGCATGTGAAATATGGAAATTAATCTCTATAAGACTACAGAAGTCAGACTTTGTATTGTTGGCCCTGGGAGATACAAAGAAAGAACTGAGGAAACAGCAAAAACCCAGGGGTTCTAATTTGGCACTAGGGACATTGGCGGGAACTGATGCTGTGCCTGCCCACAAACTTTGTTCATCTGTGAGGGTACCTCACAATGCTCATGGAAACAGGTTGAAAAGATAAATGTATTTTATGCAATTTTTTTTAAAAAAGATTTATTTATTTGACAGGTAGAGTCAAACAGTGAGACAGTCATACAGTGAGAGGGAAAGACAGAGAAAGGCCTTCTATCTGCTGGTTCACTCCCCAAATGGCTACAACAGCCAGAGCTGAGCTGATCCAAAGCCAGGAGCCGGGAGCTGCTTCTGGGTCTCCCATGTGGGTGCAGGAGCCCAAGCACTTGGGCCATCTTCTCCTGCTTTCCCAGGCTATGAGCAGGGAGCTAGATCAGAAGTGGAGCAGCCAGGGCTTGAACCAGTGCCCATATGGAATGCTAGGCACTGCTGGCTGGAGCTTTTGCTTGCTGTGCCACAGCACTGGCCCCCACGCAAAATATTTTTGAAAGCCATCCATAGTTTGAAAAATAATATGTTTTCCATGAGCTTAAGGCCCCTTGTATGCATGGACTTCAAACTTTTTTGCCTCAAAATAATTTTTCTGTAAGTTTTCCATCATTTTTAAATATCCTTTGTTGGCTGGAAGGGTCCCGTTTTACTGCATAGTAGCAATGAATCAAGTATGTGTTGAGTTCTTGGTTTCTAAATCTGGAGCGCCACAAAGGAAGCAAGGCTCTTTGGAGAAATCTTGTAAGAGGGTTGCTGAGAACATCTGTGGGGCCAGATACACAGTAAGTTCTCAAGGACCAATGGGGATATATCAGACCAATTTGGCTTGTAGGAACTCTTTCTTCCCTGATCTGGGTAATTTAAATATTAGAAGAGAATCAATTTTACCATCTTCCTATTAGTAACTGATACAGGTGGAAATCAGGACTTGATAATAAAAGTAGTGGATGAAAGTTTGATGAAGGCTGGGATATTTACATGATCTGCATATGTTGCCCCAAAAATGCATATTAATAAAGAGGAAAGTAGTAGTTTTAGAATTGAGAAAGCTGGCAGATAGCATCTGAGCCGTGTGATTGAAGAAATAGCACTGAGAATGAATAGGACGTCATGTGTGTCCTTCTCTGAAGCACTGGGCATACAGTGTCGCTTCGGGGCACTCTGCATCCCATGCATTGCTTGAATCAGATCAACAAGCAGCACACAAAACCAAGTTGAAGCCAGCGCCGCGGCTCACTAGGCTAATCCTCTGCCTAGCGGCGCCGGCACACCGGGTTCTAGTCCCGGTCGGGGCGCCGGATTCTGTCCCGGTTGCCCCTCTTCCAGGCCAGCCCTCTGCTGTGGCCAGGGAGTGCAGTGGAGGATGGCCCAGGTGCTTGGGCCCTGCACCCCATGGGAGACCAGGAAAAGCACCTGGCTCCTGGCTCCTGCCATTGGATCAGCGTGGTGCGCCGGCCGCAGCGCGTCGGCTGCGGCGGCCATTGGAGGGTGAACCAACAGCAAAGGAAGACCTTTCTCTCTGTCTCTCTCTCTCACTGTCCACTCTGCCTGTCAAAAACAAAAAACAAAAAACAAAAAACAAAACCAAAAACCAAGTTGAGAGACAGTCTGGAAAATAACTAGCATGTATTTTACAAACTGCCAAGGTCAAGAAAGATGGAGAGGAGTTTCTGATCAAAAGAGGCTCTTGAAATGTGATCACTGAATGCAGTGCCTGAGGCTGGGGTGCAGCCTGTCCAGGAGAAGAAAGAGCTGTTACGGGCATTATTGGGACAATTGGTGCCATTTGAATGTGGATGAGAGATGGTGTAGTAGCATGGATTCATCTCAAATCTTCTGATTGGAAGAATTACATAGGAGGCTGTCCACTTTGAGGACGTTCCCATGGATGGATTTGGGGTAAATGGGATCATGTGTGCCTCTTACTCTGGCACGACTCAGGCAAATACGTTTGTGAGAGAGCGAGCTGATGATAAAGCCAGTGGGGCCACATGTCAATCACTGGTGAATCTGACCTGGAGGTCTCGTGGTAGTTTGCTATTGCTGCGGTTATAAGAACTCTGAAATACAGCAGCTTGTCTCTGAAGGCTGGAAGTCTGGCCCAGTGTGTGGCTAGGTTATTTGCTCAGGGTCTCAGCACCGGGTTAAAGTCAAGGCATCAGCAGGGCTATCCTCCGTTCTGTACGATCTGGGGAGGAATTAGCTCCCAGACACCATGAGGTTATTGGCAGAGGTTAGTTTCTGGTGGTTGCAGGTCTGAGTTCCCATTTCCCTGACCTGTGGCCATCTCTGTCTTCAAGCGAGCAGCAGCACTGGGAACCTTCCTCAAGCTTTGACTCCCTCTTCTTTTAAGGGATTGTGTGATCACAAGGGCTCCATCTGGATAATCCAGGAGATACTCCCCGACTTAAAATCAACCAGGTCGTAATTGGGGCCACACCTGCAAAGTCTCCTTTGCCATGACCTTCATATAACATCATGGGTGTGGCCCCGTGAGTTGGAGGTCCTGCAGGCAACATCTCTGCCCACCACAGGTTCATGGCTGTTTTCTGCATTGTTCTGACTGCTTCTCTATAAATTTGAAATTTTATCAAAATGAGATGTTTTGAAGAGTTATAAGCCTAGCCCACCATGTTAGAAAATGTAGTCATGCCATGCTCATGTCTGGGGTACCTTCGTTTCCTCCTGACAGTACTGGCTCTGTTTTTGTCTCTCCTTCCCTACCAGGTCACCACCAGATCAAGCCAGGGACCTGCGAGGTGGTTGCCGTGCACCGATGCTGCAATAAGAACCGCATAGAAGAGCGGTCACAGACGGTCAAGTGCTCCTGCTTCCCTGGACAGGTGGCTGGCACGACTCAGGCCCAGCCTTCGTGTGTTGAAGGTAAGAGCTTTCAGGTCAGCTTCTCTGGTTTCCCCAAAGGGCCTAACTCGCAAGGACCCTCCCTTCCCTACTGCACTCTCTTTGCAACCCAAAGAGATCCAGGCTGTTCTGAGATCAGTATCAATCCAAAAATGAACATGTAAATACAGCTCTCAGAATTTCTCAAGAATGAGGGTAAGACTTTAAGAATGTCACTCAAGAGACATGGGAAGTCACAGGAAAGTCAGGAAGATGTGTTTTCATTCTTTTTTTTTGTGCACCTGTCTCCAAGTCTCACCTGCCAAAGCTTTGTTTCCCCAGGTGCTCTCTTATCTCTTTGTATGAATGAGGGGACTTTGCAAAGTTCATGGAATAAAATATAAATTTATTTTGGTAGAAAAATTTTTAAATCATGCATATGACAGATCTAAAAAAGATGTACAGAAAATATGTATTTTGAAAAAGGCTTTGCATGGATTAAAATTTTTTTTGTGCCAAATAATTTTTTTAAGTTTGAGAGCAGAGGAGGAGGAGAGAGGGAGGGAGGAAGGGAAAGCCCTCTTATCTTCTGGTCTACTTCCCAAATGATCATCATGGTTGGGACTGCGCCAAGACTTCACCAGGCCAGACAGGGCCTTGGGGATGCAGCCCAACCTCCTATAACGGTGGCAGGAAACCAGTAACTTGAGCCATCACCATGGCCTTCAGGGTCTGCATTAGCAGGAAACTTGAGTCAGGAGCCAGAGCTGAGTATGGAACCTAGATAGTCCAAAATGGGACACAGGTGTCTTAACCACTAGGCTAAATGCCTGCTCCTACATTTATCTTTTAATTGCATTTTCCACAGAGGATGGGAAGCGTCCCTATGTGGTCCCTTAATATGCCCAGGGGATTGGGTCTGGGATCACCCTCAGATTCCGAAATCCACTGATGTCGAGTGCCATTATATGAACTGGCATTGTGTGTGCACAGGAGTTGTGTACACTCTAGATATACTTCAGATCATCTCTGTGTTGCTTATGATACCTAATACGGTGTAAATGCTGAGGAGATAGTTATGATACTGTGTTGTTTAGGGAGTAATGACAAAAAGGCTCCAAGTGTCCAGGAAAAACTTTTTTAGAAGTTTTCTGTCTATAGTCAGTGGAATTTGTGTATTGCAAACCTGGGAACTGGGAGGGCCAAGTGGGCTTCATGTGCAAAATCGGCAGAGTAGACTTTCACCTCCTGCTTAGTGTAATAAATGAGTATCTTCTTTATTGTAGCTTTAGTTGGTCATTTTAACAGGTACTTCCAGAATCTTCTTTGGAACAAGTTACCTGAGACTAGTGTGGGATCATGTTTAATTCATTTCTAGTCTCTAACTCCCCTACCAGAGGCCTGTGCCAGTGGTTAGAAGATAGGTCCGAATGAGCATTGATGTCTCTACTGGGGACCTGGGACTGAGTCCTTTTGATGCCCGGGGCTTGTTCCAGCAGACACCTTGTTAGAAACAAGTTTCAGTCCCCAGGGGAACAGAAACATGGGGTTAGCCCTGTAGCAGTTGCTCTGCAGTGGTTTGAAAGCTCTCGGGAGGGACCGTTTCCAGCCTCATGCATCTTTGACGTGTGTGTCAAAGGTCAGCAGTTAAAAGAGGCACATGCATTCTCAACTGCAGATCTGTTGCAGCATTAGCTGTAATAGCCGACTTAGACCTGGCTTACCTCTCCCATCAAACACACACACACACACACACACAGATGTTCAGATTCTGTGCTCCATGGATTAGCAATGATAGCCAATCTACCCATAACCCACGTCTCCTACAAAACACACACACACACACACAGATGATGGGCTGCACAGTCATCATGGTATATATCAGCACCATCCCTATTGCTTTGACAGCAGGAAAGTGGAAGCGGGTAGTTTACCTTCTACACTGTTTTAGCAACACCCTGGGGGCAAAGGTGCTGCTGAAGGCCAATTCTGATCCCACTTTATACAGGTAACATGCTGTATCTACCATCGATTCCCACACAAAAGAAACATGGTGTCCACTTGCACCCCAACATCGTAGAAAATGATAATTCTCTGGTGAGAAACATGAATATTCATGCAGAGTGGGATAAGGCAAGATGAAGAACCTCATGCTAATTCAGGTCTGGTTTTGCTTATCCTCTTAGAACCTTTCCATTTTCAGAGGTTTTTAGATTGGGAGATTATTGATGGAGGGTTGTGGACTATAAAAGAAGATGATCTTGAACATTAAGAAATGGCTTTTACAGAAAATTGGCTGTGATTGTAGAGTATATTTATCTTTGGGGTCCATTTCTTCACCTCATTCTCTCTGGAATTAGTATATTTTCCTCCATCCCCACTGTGAGCTCCAGCGTCCAGGGGCCAACATCACATCTTACAGAGCCTGCTACTCGTAGTTGTCCATTCTCCACCCTACAGCGAGAGCAGTTCTTCTACAAGACAGACGTGATCCTGGGGTTCCCATAGTGAAAGCCACACTGGAGTGACTTCTCCTTGTCTTTGAGACGACCCCCAGGTTCTTCACCATGGCTTCCAAAGCCTTACACCATCTGGCTTTGGCGCATTTCTCCCTGCTGGTGTCTCTGCGCTTTAGCTAACCACATCCCTTGCCTGATTTGTTGCCTTTTCCCCATGGCATGCACTTGGTCTACTTAATTCTTACTTGCCCTACAAGCCTCCTGTAAGCTTTTGCGTCCCCCTGTAGTTCCAGTTCGTGGCATTCATCCCATTTTGCCATTATAAACAATGCCTTCTTGGTAGTCTATCAGCACCCCAAGGACAGGGATAGGGTCTCTTGGTTTTCATCGCTCCCCTTGGCTGGCCCGTGAACAAGGCGTAGCCAAGTGGAGACTTGTCCTTACTAATCACATTGCTGTGTCAGGCTTGCAGCCATGTTTCCCTGCCTCTGGAGGCTTTTAACTCGGTGAGGAACTTATGAATCATAATACAAACTATTTTTGTACCCTGTCTAGCCCCGGATCATTGCTTATAAAAAGTTTTACATAGCAGCAATGTTTTAGAATACTCAAAACACTTTTTTGGTACTGGAAAATGACTGGTAGGGTGGTGATTTCCATTAGCATCCTTATCTTGGTAAAGAAAATATCCGTTCATTATCCTAACGCAGCTCATTTTAAATTGCCACCACCATAAAGAGTACTTTTTTTTTCTGTGTATTTTGAGATCGGTCTGTAGAAAACAGTGGTAGATGTCAATATGAATGTGCATTATACACAAGCGATACTGTATTATGTATGTAGGAATTCAGCCTGCTGTATTCCTATCATAGGTAGTAGAGGTCTTTGTGTGCTGGGTGAGTACGTAGTGATCTAACTTGGCTTCTGCAGCTGTTCCAGAGCATCCCATGTGTGAGTAGGCTGTGATGTATTGAACTGTTCCTCCGCTGATGGCATTTTGGTTGTGTCTGTGGCAAAGCAAGTGGATTCACAGGCTGAGTAAATGATATTCTTCCTGTCGTAGCATCATTGAATCAGAGCCTACATAGCACTAATAGAACTTTGTTTCGCTCCAGATTTTTCTAGGTAATAGTACATATTGGGGGAGGGTCTTTCAAAAGTTCATGGAAAATACCTATTATGAAAAATGTCTCTCTAGATTTCAAGTTTTTTTTTTTTTTTTGCACCAGATTATACGTGTATTTTAATTCCATTTTTCCATGACGATTTCCAGGTACCTTCATGTGTCCAGTGCAGTGAGTAGCCACTAAGCCTGTGTGGGCTAGTGCCAATTTAAACTGAAATGGGCACTTGGGGCTAGAAAGTTCATGTTGGGCAGTGTAGAATGAGCCTGTTATGTGTAACCCCCATCAAACACTTTGGCTGGAGGACACCAGCACCCTGTTTTCCTATTTGTGTCCTTTGCACCTGTCATTGTGTCAGTCAATGTTGATTGGCTCAAAGTCACTGAACATGTGTGAGAAGTTGAAGTTTGCATTAGGATGTGTGCATGTTTTCATATCCCCCGACTTTCTGTTCCTTATCTGCACGTGTTTCTATGAAGGCTTTTTAGCTTTCCCTGCTTAATCTTTATCCTATAATAATTATGCACTATCATGCCGTTAATTGGCATGTGGGAGGACTCATTCTCTGCTGATAGGTTCGTCTTATCTTATTTGTCAATAGAACAGAGGATCTAAAACAGAAAATTCACTGAATTTACATTTAAATTAAAACAAAGGCAGGAAGATGTTGGAATGGGGCACTAATTAATGTTGACACAGAAACTGGAATATCTGTCTGCATTTTTGTTAATCCCCACCACAGATACTTATCTAATGTTTTCATTGCTTTTCCATAAAGCATAGACTTTTTAGCTAAACAGAGGAAAAATAACTACTTTTACTGCGTCTCTCAAACTTTGTGCTAATTAAGAAATTCTGTCTGGATTATTGAAATGTGCCTTTTATGCATGTTTGAGATTTGGAGGAAGGGGAGGGGAATTATTTGATTACATTTCTCATCACTTGGGTCCTAAAACCTTATCCAGGTGGTCAGCACTCTTCTGTTTGAATCTTCTGCAGGCAAATACACAGCAGTTAGGTGGTGGGAACTGTAGTCTGCTACACATTTATCAAAATACAGCTCCGCAGACACTGTGGAATGGTTTTATGAGAAAAGGAGATACATGCACACCCCAAGGATGCTTTATTTTGTCAAACTGAGTGCTTTCTAAACATTGGCTTTTTTCTCTGAAAGGGAGTGATAAGACAAAAGCTATGGCATGGAGGGCGGTTACTTTTAAAACTTTTATCTCTTGGTGATGCCGCAGTTTCTCCTACTTTTCAGAAATTATCAGCACTCATATAGTTAAGAAAGAGCTACTGTTTGTGCTACAGGCAACTTTCTTGGTTAGACAGTGTGTTGAGACATGCGGTCTCTTTCCAAATGTTTTCTTGGTTTTCCTTTACTGGGGGTATGTTTTTCTTCCCCCTTAAAAGGTGGTTTTCTGAGTTTTGCTCAATATGGTTGGGTACCTGTCTTGTCCTAGGTGCTGGGAGATAGGATGATAATGAGACTCAGGTCCTGCGTTGAGGATCGCACACTCTACTTTGAAAGCTAGACTCACCAGTTCGGGTCTCCCTGGGAGAACAGAGGTGGCGTGAGGCTTAATGCTGTATGAAGCAATGGATCTGCTGTACTAGACGGGAGAAGATGAGGGTTGGGGGAGTTAGGGAACAAGGCACACAGTGCGTTCGAGGCTGAGTGAGGCAGGTTTACTGACTGGAAGGAGCTTGGTCTGGCTTGGAAATGGTAGAACAGAGATAGGAGAGATTCATGGAACCCATGCTATTAGAGACTCTAGAATACATCAGTTTTCAGGATTTAATTTGTACCTTTTGGAAATTTGCCTTCAGAGGATAGAAGAAGTGGACTACCACAGTTACAGGAAAGGATATGAAGTGCTATGGACCTAGCGCTTGGATGAATTTTTTTTAGAAGAGAAATTGTGATCCTTCAATGGTGCAGGTCACCTGTTGGCACACACTTCATGGTGAGCCCAGGATTTGTGTGAGAGAAAGTGAGAGGAGGAACACACAAACCTCAGACTTGCGAATTGCCCTTGGTGGAGGCAGCTCGGGAATAGAGGTGTCCTGGCATGTATCAAGGGTTAGTATTAATTTCCCAAGCCAAATCTTGGGTCAGGTCTGATGCACTAGCATAACCTCTCAGTTGGAGCCCAGTCAGCCTACAAACTACAGCTCCCTGTATCTCTCAGCCTGGGGTGATTTTTCCCTCAGGGGATACTTGGGAGAGGGTGCTGCTGGTATCTAGTGGGGACAGCTCAACATGACAGAGGCTGTCTTCACCCCCACATCCATAAGGAATTCACTGATGTTGGGGACAGCACTGTGAAACGCTGATGTAGAGGGACCCATATCCATGAATGTCTGACATGAGCTCAGAGGACTCACCTAGATCACAAAAGATCATTCTGTTGTTACTCATTTGCCAACTCATGGGGCGCTCTGTGTACTTTGTGGGAATAACTACTGTTTTAATTGCGGAATATGCATACAAGTACGATGCCTTAAAAAATCATTAGTGCTCTAGCTATTGCACTTTGCGTATTAGTTGGGTCAGGTTGGTACTGATTTGAGTAATGAGAAATAAAAACGAAGCCATTTGTTAACTTTCTTAAAGCACACAGTGAACAGTAAGAGTGAAATAATTAAAGGTAAAATACTTTAAAAGCTCAGAGCATGTTTTACAAGACATATGTTCTAGGAGGCTGCTGCCTTTGTTTTTTAAAGATTTATTTATTTGAAAGGCAGAGTTACTGTCAGGGAGGGACAGACAGAGAGGCATACAGTTCTTCCATCTCTTGGTTTATTCCTCACATGGAAATGGCCACAACAAACAGGGCTGGGCTGGGCCAGGATGAAGGCAGGAGCCTGGGACTCCATCTGGGTTCTCCCACATGTGCCAGGGGCCCAAGCACTGGACCGTCTTCTGCTGCCTTCCAAGATGCATTAGGGAGTTGGATCAGAAGTACAGCATGTGAGACTCACACCAGCGCCCCTGTGGGATGCCGGTGTGTCGCAGGTGGTGACTTACCCAACTGCAGCACCACGCGGCCCTGGAAGCTGTTTTCCGAGTCTTTCTGTCTATCGCTGGAATATAGAAATACATTGTCCTTTAAAAAGCCTTAGCTACAGCTAAACTAAATCCACGAATGACAGAACCACACTTGAACAGTGAGCCTGTTCTTGGTTCGTCTACCCTGAAGGTGGGTCTTATCTGAATGGCTGTAGAAATATATCACCATGTTCTGCTTGACAGAATGTCATTTATTTGGGACAAGAGCCACAAAATACAACTGTGTTACACAACAGAGCTAAGGAAATCACCCTCCATGTGACTCAGATAATTGGGCACATTGAAATTTTTACCAGGAAAAATCTGATGAGAATCCATTAAAGCCTGAAAAATGGAATTAAAAAATACTTTTTCATGCAAATTTTGAAATCTTTTATATGAAAGATCTTCAAAAAGTTAATGAGAAAACTGTACATCATGAAAAGGGATTTCAAAAAGTTTGCGCCAAAGTTAACCAAACTTTGAAATCTGTTTTCAGTGAGCTTTTTATGCTACTCTGATAGAATGCACTCATTGCTCCCCCAAACCAGAGAGAGTTTTGGTCCCTTTTTATTGGTTCTTCCTTTCAGCATAAAATTAGACATTCCTTATAGGTTGGCAACTTGAAGACAGGGATATTACGTGTTTTCCTAAGTCAGGAAGGCATGAGGCTTTTTAAAGAATTTTATTTTAAAAATAGAGTAACAGGACATTTTGTTGGTTAAACTATGTTAGGATATTTTGTACCAGGGAAGCAGCATGTGCCTCCCACAAACTTGTTTTCCAGTGCAGACCAAGCTCAGGAAAGCTGGCGTAAGTTCTCCACAGTTACTTTAACAGAAGCCTACTACAGAGCCTTTGTCTCATGGCTAAAGGGGGCTCAGGAAGCTCTTGACGCTGAAACATGCGGCCTGTTGAATCGAGTCAATGCAGGGCAAACCCTCACTCTGAGTTTCAAAGTCAACTCAAAAAGGAATGTGAAACTTGTGCGTTGGTTACTTTCCTGTAATATTTAATTATTTGAAAGGCAGAGCTAGAGAGAGAGAGAAATCTAATATCCACTGCTTCCCTCCCCAGGAGCTTCCCCTGGGTCTCCCACTCCGGTATGGGAAGTGAGTGTCCCACATGATACCCTCAGCTCTGTGCCCACCCCTGCCCACTATTGTAAGGAATCTGTTGGAAATGTCTTCAAAAGAATCATTCTGTATTTCCAAGTAAATGAAAGAAAACTGGTAAAGAATTCCTTAAGGTCAGGATCCTGAGCACACAGGCTTCTTTCCATTAGTTTATTTACATCCTCAAAGCACTGAGCACTGTTCCCCATGGTTAAGAAGTGGTGTATTTCTACACGCTGCATGCCGGAATCTATCTATATTTCTTCCACTTGCTGGTGTAGGATTTGGATCGGCAGTGTCTTAGGGCCACAGGGGTTTCTATGGGTACAGTTGAGATAATGGAGGCATTGCTGCTTTTCAGCATGTTTATTCCCTAGTTTCTCACTCACTCACATGCAACTGCTCTCAGATTTCTTTGTGTCACAATCCTGTCATCCTGTACCAAACTGCTCTCGCAGACACACAGTTTTCCCCAGCTTTTTGCACTAACTTGGCCAGGAAGTGTCATATTTTCCACGATACATAGTACTTAGAGAACCAAGTCTAAATGGGAATGGTCCTGAAGAGCTTCTAAGCCTTACTTCTCTGAGCCTCCTCGGCGGGGCATCCAATGCGCTTCCTTGATGACTTCTTCCTGCAGCTGCCTGAGCCTGCTGGCTCCAGGGAGGACCACTCACCGGCCCTTTGTCTCTCCTGCCTTCCTGTGGCCCGCCCACATGAGCTGCCCTTCACTGCTGCTTTTCAATCATCCCTGGAGCTCTGTGAGCACCGCCCACTAAGATTGCTTCCCACTCCCGAGACAAACAAAGTTTGTCTAAAAAACACTTTAGAAGACCAAAAAGTACTTTAAATTCACTCCTACCTCTGTGTCAACACAACTAAGCTCTGTCAACATTTAGATAACTTTGCTAGTCCTGCAGATAGTATTTATATGGAAGGCTGGAAACCATCCCTGATTTTTGTACCCAAGAGGATCAGAAAATGATGGAATGTGTGGTCAACACTCCGAATGCAGTAAGTCTCCCTAATCTCACATATGACTGGAAATTGTGGTGTGGTAGAGAAACTGCTGATAGAGAGGAAGAGCAAACTGGGTTCTGGTACCTGCACTCTCCCTTTGCAGCTCCGCGGAAAGCTCGGGTTTGTGTGGCTGGGCCCATGCGCATGCTCTTCCTGCTGCTGAATCAGGCGGAGGAGCAGAAGGTAAAAAGTGCTTTGAAAGTGACACTGCCTTGTGCTGTTTTAAGGAGAGATGATTGAGTTATTTGGGGCTGAGGGACATAGCGCTTGCTCAGGCTTTCTCCAGCTGTCCATCTTCTGTGGTTCACCGGCCGTATGTGACAAAAGGAATAGCCTTTTCAGCTGTGTCCCCTTCTCAGTGTTGACACGGCCTGATTTAAATAGAAGATGGGTGCCCTACAACACCGATCTGCCTGGCTCAGGCACTGTGAGCGCTGATGGGGCTCGTCAGATAGGAGGGCAGTAGCTGGCCACAATCAGACTCTGTGTCTGCGTGGGCAGAGCACGTGACCATCTGGCCCCCTCGGTTCATTACAGAACTGTCTTGGGCTTTCAGCATGCCACATAGCATTTGCCCGACTGGGACAGTGTTTGAATGCCTGGCCGATGGTGTGACTAACTTTGGTGACATTTCTGGCATGAGGGAAGGAGTATGCATTTACATGCTAGCACGTGGGGGTGTCTAGCATTACACTGTATCCCTTCAGATACTGGTGTGACTGCCCTAAGACTGTGTGACCTTGCCTGAGTCATTGAATATCGCCGGACATCAGATTTCTAATCTCTGTGCAGTGCCTCAGAGTGATCATTTTTAACCTCAGGGTTGTCCTGAGATTTAAATTGGCAGATTCAGGAAAGGCCAGTAGCAGGTTACCTGGACACAGTGAAAATGAAGGCTCTTGCCATTTGTAAAGTTCTTTCTGAATTTCAGTTTCAGTGAAAATCACGGAGTCTTTATCTTTATAGTTGCCTAAGTAGGAGGCCATGCTATTCAGAGGGACCATTTAATATCTTCCTTGGCCATTTAGAGGCTTCTTTCTCTTGCCTAATAGGGCTAGGAAGGACTTCTAGTGCTTTGTTGAAAGCAAAGGGTGTGAGTGGGGTTTCCTTGTCTTGCTCCTAATCTTAGAGGAAAAGCACTCAGCTTTTAGCCCTAGAGTATGATGTTAACTGTGTGCCGTCCTACTTGGTCTTTATTGTGGTTTGGTAAATTCCTTCTGTACTGTCTTTTGTTTTCTTTTTTTTTTTTTCGACTTGTATTTAGTAAATACAAATTTCCAAAGTACAGCTTATGGATTACAATGGCTTTTTCCTTTCCACCCACATCAAGATTCATTTTCAATTATCTTCATATACAGAAGATCAGTTTAGTATACATTAAGTAAAGCTTTCAAGAGTTCGCACCCACACAGAAACACAAAGTGAAAAATACTGTTTGAGTACTAGTTATAGCATTACTTCACACTGGACAACACAGTAAGGACAGAGATCCCACATGAGGAGTAAGTGCACAGTGACTCCTGTTGTTGACTTAATTTGACACTCTTGTTTATGGTGTCAGTAATCACCCTAGGCTCAAGTCACGAGTTGCCAAGGCGATGGAAGCCTTTTGAGTTCGCCAACTTCGATCTTATTCCGACAGGGTCATAGTCAAAGTGGAAGTTCTCTCCTCCCTTCAGAGAAAGGTACCTCCTTCTTTGATGGCCCCGTTCTTTCCACTGGGATCTCACTTGCAGAGATCCTTCATTTAGGTCTTCCTTTTTGTTGGTTTTTGCCAGAGTGTCTTGGCAAAATACTCTCGTGGGCTCTTCAGCCGGATCCGCATGCTTTAAGGGCTGATTCTGAGGCCAGAGTGCTGTTTAGGACATCTACCATTCTATGGGTCTGCTGTGTAGCTCGCTTTCCATGTTGGATCATTCTCTCCCTTTTTGATTCCATCAGTTAGTATTCGCAGACACTAGTCTTGTTTGTGTGGTTCCTTTGACTCTTAGACCTATCAGTGTGATCAATTGTGAACTGAAATTGATCACTGGGACTAGTGAGATGGCATTGGTACATGCCACCTTGATGGGATTGCATTGGAGTCCCCTGGTACATTTCTAACTCTACCATTAGGGGCAAGTCCGAGTGAGCATGTCCCAAATTGTACATCTCCTCCCTTTCTTATTCCCACTCTTAAATTTAACAGGGATCACTTTTCAGTTAAATTGAAACACCTAAGAATAATTGTGTGTTAATTACAGAGTTCAACCAATAGTATTAAGTAGAATAAAAAAAATACTAAAAGTATTAAGTTGTACATCAACAGTCGGGACAAGGGCTGATCAAGTCACCATTTCTCATAGTGTTCATTTCACTTTAACAGGTTTCCTTTTTGGTGCTCAGTTAGTTGTCCCCGATCAGGGAGAACATGCGATATTTGTCCCTTTGGGACTGGCTTATTTCACTCAGCATAATGTGTTCCAGGTCCCTCCATTTTGTTGCAAATGACTGGATTTCATTGTTTTTTTCTGCTGTATAGTATTCTATAGAGTACATGTCCCATAATTTCTTTATCCAGTCTACTGTGGATGGGCATTTGGGTTGGTTCTTAGCTATTGTGAATTGATCTATACTATCTTTGCTGAGAGGTTTTATCTTGAGAAGATGTTGAATGTTGTCCCATGCTTTGTCTGCAGTTTTTGAAACCATTGCATGTTCATTCTTCATTCTATTAATGGGTTGTGTGACATGTATGGATTTGGGTAGGTTGAGTCATCTCTTGTCTCTCCCAGAAATCAATCTGCATGCTCATGTTACAGTAAGATGCTGTTCAGCTTGAATTGCTAATACTTTCAAAAGGATTTTTGCGTTGATGTTCATCAAGGATACTGGCTTGTAAGTGTCTTTATTTTAAGCCTTCTAATGTTGCCCTCATAAAATGACTGTGGAAATGTTTGCCCCTTCAGAGTAGCTTGAGAAGGACTGACAGTGATTCTTGGAAATTCAGTCAAGTTTAGTACACAAAACTGGCATACAAAAATGAGTAGTGAACAAAACTTTAGAAAAGAATTATCAGAAATTAAAGAATCCCACTTAGGCTTGCAGTAGAAAAAATATTTATCAGTGCATTCACCTCCTTGTTGAATTTATTGCTAAATGTTCATGTGAGTGGATTTGGAGTGTTAGTAGTCAAAACCTACAGATTCAATTCTTATCAGAACTCCAATGATGTTTTTACATATAGAAGATTTTTTTTTCTAAAATTTACTTGCATTCACCAAAGACTCCAAATAACTAAAGAAATTTTAAACAAGAATAAATCTAAGGCATTGTACTTCCTGAGTCAAAGCCTAAATGTTAGAAATATTAAAATACTCACAACAGTACAGGTCTGGCAAAAAGACATATATACATCATTGAAACACATTAGACAGCCCAGAAATAAGTCCATGGTTATGTGGTCAAGTAATATTTGACAGGGCATCTAAAAGGCACAATGAGGAAAGAATAATTTCTCTGATAAACAGTACTGGGAAAATTGGAGAGCCACATGAGTAATAAAGTGGACTTTTTGTCTTACACCATATACAAAAATTAACTCAAAATGGATTGAAGAGAAACATACGGCCTGAAACTGCAAAACTCTGGAAAAGAAAACCTGTAGGAAGAAAGCTCCCTGACACTGGTGTTGGCAATAACTGTTGTGAATAGGACACAAAAAAGCAACCAAAAGAAAAAACAAACCAGTGGGACTCTAGTGAACTAGAAAGCTGGCCGGAGGTAAGATGGTAGCTGAGGGAGGTGTCGCTCCCCCTCTTCGTGGAGGAACGACACAAGACCCTGCACTGTTCTTTCGTCTGCTCGGCCCTCCCCGGGTTTGCTACTGTCCCTTCCACCTCCGTGGAAGGGCGGTTCCCCCTGGCCACATTCTCCACTTCCGCAGGGGAGCGGCACACCGCCGGCCGGCTGTCTCGGGGGCTGCACAGGTGTTCCCCTTAGATGTTCCTGGTGCATGCCGTCTCTCTCCTCCTTTATAGTCCTCCTCCGCCAATCCTAACTCGGCTGCCCACACGCCGAGTACGCTGCTCTCCTCCAATCAGGAGCAAGTCCTACAGTTTATTGGCTGAACTGGAGGCAGCTGTGTAGAAACTGTTTTCTCCTCTCCCAGCGCCATATTGTGGGAGAGCAGATGCATAGAATAAGTCTTAATTCCAGTAACAGTCTAGTCCGAGTTGCTCCCCACAGATCCCCCTTTCTTTTTATTTTTTGGCGTTGATACGCGCCTGTCTTCGGTGTCCCATGGCACACACTCTGCTCTACTTGCTAGAGTTGCCACAGGTTCTTACAACTCCTATCAATCAGGCAAACCGAATCCGGGTCCTCTCTTCGCCATGTTGTGAGGAGGTTTTTAGGCGCTGATGCGTGCCTGTGTTCAGTGCCCTGCAGCACATGCTCTGCTCTGCCTGCAGGGGCTTACAAGCCCTAACAATCAGGCAAACCGAATCCAAGCCTTCTCATTGCCGTATTGTGGGGGAGACTTATTAGTGTTGGTTCGTGCCTATCTTCAGTGACCTGCAGCTCATACTCCGGTCGAGCTGCCTGCTGGTGCTTACCGCCTTACTAATCAGGCAGACCGAATCCAAGCCTTCTCATTGCCATATTGTGGGGAGACTATTGATGTTAATAACGTGCCTGTCTTCGGTGACCTGCGGTGCATAAGCTGCTAGCCGCCCGCAGGTGCTCATCGCCTCACTAATCAGGCAGACCGAATCCA
Source organism: Oryctolagus cuniculus (assembly GCF_964237555.1). Lineage (NCBI taxonomy): Eukaryota > Metazoa > Chordata > Mammalia > Lagomorpha > Leporidae > Oryctolagus > Oryctolagus cuniculus. Next base: position 80,636,897 of record NC_091441.1, read on the forward strand.
AGCTCTCTCATTGCTGTGTTGTGGGGAGGCCTTTCTATTTCTCTATTTCTCTATCTCCGGGCATTCCTATTTCTCTCATTTTACTTCTAAACTTCTGTTTCTCTTATCCCCGCGGCTTCCCGGTGCCCGCCCCGAGGCCGCTTCTCGGCGGCTTTCCGGCTCTGAGCCGCTTCAGCCCGCGCCTCTCTCATCTGCGCGGCTTCGCGGCTCTGCGCGGCTCGGCTTTGCGCGCACACTCCGCGGTCTCTCACTAGCCCCGCGTTCCCTATCTACTTGAGCCCTGCACGCTCTGTCTGCGCGCGGCAGCCTCCACGAGTCACACAGCATAGCTTGCGTCTCCGCCACTAGTATTCAATCCAAGTTCCCCGGGCTAACCTGGCGAATTCAACCCAGCTCACGTCTCCGCCCCACGATTTGGCTTCCCGTCCTTTGCTCCCCGGGCTAATCAGACGGATCCCAATCTGGCTTACGTTTCCGCTTCTGGTTTCAACTTTTCGCCCCCTAATCCCGGGCTAACTTGAGAATCCCAAAGTGGCTTTCGTCTCCGCCTCGGCCTGCCCCCCGCGGCTTCAATTTCCCTAACATTTTTCTCTACCCGGTATGTTTCCCCAAGCTTTCCTCCAACAATACTCCTCCCTCATTTCTCCTGGCCTCTCCCCACAGTCCGCATCCGAGTCTGTTTGTTCTAGCTTTCACTTTCGCTTTGACCTTAGAGATTTCTCCCAGCTTCCCCCCGTAGTCCGTATCTGAGTCTATGCCTAGGCTTTCAATAGCTTCTTCCGGCACCTTTTTCGTCCGGCTTTTCCCTAGGCTGTTTACTAGTCTCTCTCTCCGATATTTTCCACTTCTTCCCGTTTCTTCCCTCCTAAGTTTCCTATCCGTCCTAGGTTTCCTATCCGAGTCACGGCACCATTACGTCGCTCCCCGTCTTCATGGAGGAACGACACAAGACCCTGCGCTGTTCTTTCGTCTGCTCGGCCCTCCCCGGGTTTGCTGCTGGTTCTTCCCGGGTTGGCTACTGTCCCTTCCACCTCCGTGGAAGGGCGGTTCCCCCTGGCCACATTCCCCACTTCCGTGGGGGAGCGGCACACCGCCGGCCGGCTCTCTCGGGGGCTGCACAGGTGTTCCCCTTAGATGTTCCTGGTGCATGCCGTCTCTCTCCTCCTTTATAGTCCTCCTCCGCCAATCCTAACTTGGCTGCCCACACGCCGAGTACGCTGCTCTCCTCCAATCAGGAGCAAGTCCTACAGTTTATTGGCTGAACTGGAGGCAGCTGTGTAGAAACTGTTTTCTCCTCTCCCAGCGCCATATTGTGGGAGAGCAGATGCATAGAATAAGTCTTAATTCCAGTAACAGTCTAGTCCGGGTTGCTCCCCACAGGAGGGGCTCCAGTGATCACTTTGCAGAGAGAAACGAAACAGTTGCTAGGGCCCCAGCTAACCCTCAGAAGGCAGGTCAGAGACCACAGTGTTTCGTTTCAGTATGATAAGCAGAGAGCTGCCTGTGTCACTGCTCCCCCAGCACCCAAGGGGGTTCAGGCTGGAGAGAAAGCTGCCTCCTGCTTGGGGAAAGGGGAGGGAATTGAATCCCAGGGCCAAGGCCTGGGACCCTGACTCTTGGTCTGTATTTGCAGATTGAGTATTTGGAGGCTTCATAGTCAAGCAGCCTCCACCCACCACAGGCAGATAGTGACACAACATTCTAGTGTTGGGCTGGAGGGCAAGGTCAGGACTGGCCTTGGAGCTCAGAGTTGGGGCCAATGGCCTGAGCTCTAAGCACCTGATAAAGCCCAAAGGCCTCTATCCTCCAGCCAGTGGTTGTGGACAGTTTCTGGATATGCCTGGCATGGGGCAGAGGCCTGTACTGCTGAGTGTCACCACAGGCCTTGGTGGCCCAGAAGCACTCTAGTCTGGGGCCAGCCTAGGTAACCAGGGATCTGCCCTTTTGGGTAGACAGCAGGGAGCCACAGGACTGGTCTTGAGACTCGGTGCTGGGCTGGTGAAGTCCACCACTGGGTAGAGTCTGATGGTCTCTATCCCTGTGCTAGTGCCTATAAATAGCCTCTGGACTTTGCCCATGTCCCGCGCAGGTGGATTGTTTTGGCTGGCTTCATTGCCAGCATCACGGGGGCCCAGTGTGCAGCCTCAAGGGTTACACAGTCTTAATTATTGGAGGAGATGCCCATCACCCCTCTTACAACCTTGCGTAGATAGCAAGGAACCACAGGACAACTCTGGGACTCAGTGCCCGGCTGAGGGATCCCAGGTCACCTGCTTTTAGACTTCTCAGCAGAAATGTTACTGGCTGAGTGGGATGAGACTGCCACAGCACTGAAGGAAAACTGAACATTCTCAGACAAAAGAAAATGTGAGAGAGGTTAGCATTTCCTTTAGAACAGGTCTGGTGATGATAAAGGGAGTTCAAACTGAAAGAAAAAGATACCCGTGAGTTTTCTACCTTCGGATATGTTTCTCTTTCTCACTGGTAAAAGTAACATTAAAGACAGATGTAGAATGCTGTAATATTAGAAACATGGTATGTAAGACAATCATAACATCAGTATGGAGAGTAAAAACAAATTACAGTAAAATGTTAAGAAACAGGAGTATAGAACTAAAATGGAATAGGAAAAAAATCAAAATGTGGGGAGGAACAGAGTCCAGTGTAGAATTCTTTAGTACTCTTTATTATCTCACTTTATAATTAATGTTGTTAGAACCAAGACATTTTCTGTAAAACTCATGCTAACCAGGAAACAGAAATCTAGGATAGATGTATCAAGAATAATATGCAAGGAATCAGAACACACAACCACTAACATTGTAAGAGAGGGACAAAGCAAAAAAGGAACTACAATAAAACTGGAAAGCAAGGACTAACATTGCAGTAATAGGACCCTACCTATCAATAATTACCTTAAATGTGAATTGATTACCTTCTCCAATTAAGAGATATACTAGGTTGGGGTGCTGGATTCTGTCCTGGTTGCCCCTCTTCCAGGCCAGCTCTCTGCTGTGGCCCGGGAACGCAGTGGAGGATGGCCCAAGTGCTTGGGCCCTGCACCCCATGGGAGACCAGGAGAAGCACCTGGCTCCTGCCTTCAGATCAGCGTGGTGCGGCGGCCACTGGGGGGTGAACCAACGGCAAAGGAAGACCTGTCTCTCTCTCTCACTGTCCGCTCTGCCTGTCAAAAAAAGAAAAATTAGACATTTTTGGTCTGCTGGGTCAGTATAAGACCAGACTATTATCCTGCTTATAAGAAACTCACTTTGCTTCCATTGAAAGGTGTACACTGGAAATGACATGATGTAATAAGCTATTTTATGTGAGTAGAATCCAAAAGGAAGAGCATTATGTAATGATTAGGGATTCACTGCAGAAGGAGGAAATAAGTTTTAAATATATATGCACCTAATATTTGAGTATTCAATTGCATAAAGCAAGTATTAATAGGTCTGATGGGAGAGATAGACTCCAATTCAGTAGCAGTGCAGGGCATTAACACCCAAACTCAGAACCAGACAGATCATTTAGATTTAAAAAAAAAAAGAGTTAAATTGCATCTTAAGTCACTTATACCTGACCTATCTACAGAATACCATCTATCAGCTAGAGATTGCACTTCTCTCAAAAGCACATGAAATATTCTCCAGAATAGATTATATATGATATCAATTGTTAACAATTGATAGCATAGTGACTATCTTTTCTGACCAGAATGCAATACAATTAGAAATCATTAACAAGGAAGACATTGCAAATTGCATAACCCCAATAAAATTCAAAAGTTACCCATGAACAAGGAAAAAAATGAGGAAATTAGATACTTTATTTCAATTAATGAAAATGGAAACATACTAAAACCTGTGGGATACAGCAAAAGTGTTAGAGGCATGTTTACAGCAGTCAATTCTTGCATCAAAAAAGCAAAAATAACTCAAAAAGCTTACCACTGCACTTCAAGGAACTGGAAAAACAAGAACAAATTAAATCCAACTCTAGTAGAAAGGAAGAAGTAATAAAACTCAGCACAAATAAATGACAGAGACTAAAAAGGCAAAAGAAAAAAAGAAGCAATGAAATGAGCTGGTACTTTGAACAGATAAAGAAAACTGACAAATCCTTAGCTAGACTAAGAAAAATCTAAGATTCAAGTATATCAAATCAAGGATGAAAATAGAAATAAATGTGAAGTTCTATGGTGACCACTTTGACACTGTAGATGAAATATACAAATTCCCAGGCCCATGAACCTTGCCAAGTTTAAATCCAGAAGAACCAAAACTCTTAATTGTTATCAATAATGAGTAGCAAGAATGGATCAGTAATAAAGTCTCCCATCAAAGGAAGGCCCAGGACCAGATAGCTTCACTTTTAAATTCTAGCAAACATTTAAATACAAATTGACATCAGTCCTTCTTCAATTATTTCAAAAAATGGAAGAGGGAATGTTTTCAAATTCATTCTATGAGGTCAGTATTTGCTTGATACCAAAACCAGATGAAAACACCACAACAAAAACAAAGCCATAGGCCAATATACTTGATGAACATAACAAACATAGAAGAAGCAGTCCTTAACAAAATACCAGCAAGTCGGGGGTGGGTGTTTGGCCTAGTAATAGGATGTCTACATCCCATATCGGAGTACCTGGCATCACGTTTGGGTTCTGCTTCCAAGTCTTGCTCCCTGCTGGGGCTCACTTTGGGAGGCCGAGGGTGACTGCTCAATCAGTAAGGTCCCTGTCCCGCGCATGGGCAACGTAGATTGAGGCTCTGGCCTAGTCTTATCACTACAGGCATTTGGATAGTGGACCAGTGTGTGGGAAGCTCTGCCCATCTCTCTCTTCTCCTCATATTCTGGAGAAAAATTAAATAATAAAAAGATTATTCACCATGATCAAGGTGGAGTCTGCTCTGGGGTGCAAGGATGATTCAACTTACACAGAGCAGCAAACCTGTTACATCACAGAGTAAAAGGTAACAATCGTATGATTGTCTGGACAGATGCAGAAAAGGAACTTGCTACAATTAAACAACAAAGAGGTAAAAACTCTGAAGACATTAGGTACAGAAAGGACCTACCACAATAAAGGCTGCATTTAACAAACCGGTAACTAATATACGGAATTGAGATAAGCTTAGACATTCTCAGTAAGCTTTGGAATGAGCAAGTGTTCTTGCACTACCACTCCTGATCATAGCACTAGAAGTCCTAGCCAGATCATTCAGGCCAAAGGAGGGAATCAAGGGCATCCACATTGGAAAATTGTCACTCTGCGCAGATGACATGTTGTTAGAGGTATATAGGAAACCCCAATGACTCCACCAAGAAAGTATGAGAGCTAAAATAGGCTCAGTAAAGTTGTAGGGATACAAAGTCAGTATGTGAAAATCTGTAGCATTCTTTACCAACAGCAGATCAAGAAAAAGAAAGCAAGCGAGCTCTCCCATTTTCAAGCTTCCACAACAAACAGGCATACAAAAAACAAAAAGGAATAATTCAACCAGAGAGGGGAAAGATCTTTATGATGTAAACAAAAAATCACTGATGAAAAATATTGAAGGTGATATAAAGAAATAGAAGGACATCCTGTGTTAAGGAATTGGGAGAATCAGTATTGGTAAAATGTGCATACCACTAGAAGTGATTTCTGAGTGTAATGTAATCTCTGAAATATCATTGGCATTTCTCACAGAACTAGAAAAAGACACCACAGTTTTTTGGCGCCATAAAAGACTCCGAATAGTCGAAGCAGTTTTGAGCAAAATGAACAAAGCATTATGCTCCCTGACTTTTAAATACATTATAAAGCTATAGTACTTAAAATGGCCTGTATTAGAAGACACATAGAGACCCTAGAAGTAAACTCACAACTGATCTGTGACAAAGATGCCCAGAACATGAATTGTAAGTCAGGCTTTCCCATAAATGGTGCAGGGAAGATTGGATATCACACGCAAAACAATGTAACCAGCAACCTTTCACTCATTATGTACAAAACTCAGCACATAAACAAGGTCAGCACATAAACAAGACTCGTGTCTGCAAATACTAACTGATGGAATCAAAAACGGAGAGAACGATCCAACATGGGGAGTGGGATACACAGCAGACTCATAGAATGGCAGATGTCCCAAACAGCACTCTGGCCTCAGAATCAGCCCTTAAGGCATTCGGATCTGGCTGGAAAGCCAATTCACTCTGGCAAAAACAAACAAAAAGGAAGACCTAAATGAAGGATCTCTGCGAGTGAGATCCCAGTGGAAAGAACGGGCCATCAAAGAAGGAGGTACCTTTCTCTGAAGAGAGGAGGAAACTTCCACTTTGACTATGGCCTTGTCTAAATAAGATCAGAGTTGGTGAACTCAAGAGGCTTCCATCGCCTTGGCAACTCGTGACTTGAGCCTAGGGTGATTACTGACACCATAAACAAGAGTGTCAAATTGTTAAGTCAACAACAGGAGTCACTGTGCACTTACTCCTCATGTGGGATCTCTGTCCTTACTGTGTTGTCCAGTGTGAAGTAGTGCTATAATTAGTACTGAAGCAGTATTTTACACTCTGTGTTCTGTGTGGGTACAAACTGATGAAATCCTTACTTTATATACAGAAGATTGATGTAGTATATATTAAGATAATTGAAAATGAATCTTGATGTGAATGGAATGGGAGAGGGAGCGGGAGATGGGAGGTGGGGGAAAGCCATTGTAATCCATAAACTACTTTGGAAATTTATATTCACTAAATAAAAGTTAAAAAAAAAAAACTCAACTAACAATGGATTGCAGATTTAAATGTAAGACGCTAAACTTTGAAACTAATAGAAGAAAACAGAGGATTTCCCTCAGGATATTGGAATGAGAAATAATTTTTCTATCAGACTTCAACAGCACAGGGAATGGACAAATGTCATTTCATCACAGTGCAAAGCTTCCGCAGAGCAGAGGAAGCAGTGCGCTGAGAGGAGAGATGACCACCAGACTGGGAGAAGAGGCCTGCAGGCCACACCTCTGAGCAGGAGTTAATATGCGCAAGTTGGAAGGAACTCAAACAACTCAAGAGGCAGAAAGCACACAATCCAGTTGAAAAATGGGTTGTAGATCTAAACAGACATTTCTCAAAGGCTGTTGAACAAATGGTACACGAGAGAACACTGAACATGACTGATCACCAGCGAAACATAAATCCAAAGTACGGTGCGATATCACCTCATTCCAGTTAGATTGGCTGGTATCAAGGAGTATTTGTGAGTCCGTGGAGAAAAGAGAATCCTTGCACCCCACTGTTGGGAATGTCAATTATGGAAAACAGTACAGATAGTGCCAAAATAATTAATAACAGAACCATCAAAAATGATCCGACATTCTCCTACTGGGTTTATATTCAAGGGAAATGAAATCAGTCTCCTAAGAGCCATCTGCACTTCCATGTTTACTGAAGTACTGCTCACAGCAGTGACGACATGCAAACGACCTCCGTGTCCTTCCACTGATGAATGGATGAAGACAATGTCATGCGTGGGTGCAGTGGAATGTTCCTCAGGAATATAAGGACACAGCCTTGCCATTCACAACAACACGGACGGGACAGGAGGTCATGATGTCAGATACAGCAAGACAAGTGCAGAGAGCCCAGTATCTCATACCTGGGAGTCTCAAAAACCAAGGTGTTACTGTGCACGTTGACAGTGTTCTGCTGGCTCCCAGCAGAGGGAAGGATCAAGCAATGTTCATTATTGGATGTTAAGGTAAAGCCTAGTGGAAGTAATTAGTTCTGGGGTTCTACGTCACAGCACAGTCACTAGACTGTTAACGTACGGGATGTTTCTCTAAAATCAAAAAATGAGCAGATTGGGGATTTTGGTTGTTACCACCATACAGAATTATTAAATGTTGGCCAGAGAAATTCACCCAATTGAACATAGTACAGTTTCTCTCCATATTGGTACCTCTTAAACAGGTACCATTTGTAAATTTTATTTGAAAGGGAGAGAAGCAGAGACACAGATCTTTGGACAGTGATTAACTTCCCATGTACATGCAACAGCCGAGTCTGGGCCAGGCCTACACTGGCAACTCAGTCTGGGTCTCCCACATTAGGAGCCTGGACCCAAGCACCTGCTTCCTCCCAGGGGACCCTTCAGGAGGAATGTGGATCGAGGATCTGAACCTCTATGCCCACTCCTAAGTTGACTTTATTTTTGATTTGGTAAAATTTCGACATGAAACAATTGTACTTAAAAAGCTTCTGCCTATCCAAGTAAAAAAAAATGACAGACGGCTTATACACTGGAGATGATGGTGACAAAGCCCTGCATCTAATAGTGTGATGATTTCTAGAGTAGATAAGGGACTTAAAAAAGACAATAATTAGACCACCTGAAAAGAGTTTCCCATGTAAGGCAGACTGATCTCTAACAGGTGTATGAAAAGATGCTCACTTCAAGAATTCAACTCCAACCCCCCTTAAGACACTGTTTCACATGTTTACGGATGGCTGTTAACCACAAAGAACAACAACTGGTGATGGCAGAGAGAAAAGGGAACCCTTCTAGGAGGATCCTTTGGGAGGTTTGTGGAAAAATGTCATTGAAGTTATGAGTTTTGTGTTGTTACAAAGTTTTTTAACAATATGTGGAAAGTGTGCTTTATGAAGAAACGTTGCTTGAAATCCAGAGGATTTTTTTTTTTTGCAACAACAAACTCATATTTTTAATTCAGGTTTTCATGAAGGTTTTGAAGCACTCTTGTATTACTGATGGGGATATAGATTGGTACAGTCATCATGGAAAGCATTATAGTGGTTCCTCAAAAGATTAAAAATAGGACCACCCTACAATCCAGCAATCTCCCTTCTGAACATACAAAGGGTAAGAAATCAATATTTTGAAGGCGTAGCTGTGCCTTCCCATGTTTTCTGCAGCATGGGCACATTAGCCAAGATATGCAAACAACGTAAGTAACTGTTAATGGATTAATGGATAGAGGAAAAATGATCTAGTCATAAAAAAGGAAATATGAATAGTAGAATGTCTACCAAATTCATCCAAAGGAAACAAGCCAGAAATAGATAGATACTGTATCATCTTCTCATTTATATACAGAATATATAAATAAGTAGAATGTACAGTAGAAAGTAGAATTGAGGTTTCCAGGGGCTGGGGGAGATTTCGGTCAAAGGATGTGCACTTTCTTAATAACGTCCCAGCATCTAATTAACCGTATGGGTAATATGGATATATTAATTGATTTATGCTACAACTTGATTGTCTATCTCTGGCAAATATTTCTGATTTTAAAAAAAGGATACCTAGGTGCCATGTCACTGTAGCTCAGAATAGAATTACATTTGTAATTATCCAAAGGAAAAAAAATCCCATCAATATATTTTTCTATATAAGTAGTGCTCTTTAAAAAAGATATCACAGCCAGTCCCACCACTGGTCCCACCCCATTCTGCTCTCTGAATCTGTGGCAATCCCCGACTCAGATGACAGATTGCTCTACTTTATTTTTGCTGGAGTCCGGTCCTAGACAACTGGGGTGCTCTTGTCTGCTTCTTCAGCTTCATTAAGGCAGACTGCTGTGATGATGGGGAGGTCGGTAATCTAGAGTATTCACCTGTGGGAATGGTAGGTCCTTCTACTTCTAGCCATTACTTTTGATTGGTAACTCACCATTCACTGTAATGGTAGGCAGGGACACACACCAGCTGTGATCGGAACTTTTACCGCCTTTAGTCTTCAGTATTAACACCACAGCATCACACAGAACTCTGCAGTGTCAACATCTACTGTTATAACCTGCAACCAAAGACGATGGATGACCTTACAATAGTAGCTCATGTTTTCTGAGAGCATCGTGACTGGCCCAGTTAGCAAAGCCTGCCATGTGGCTTTTCTTGTTCTTGACATGCTGAGAGGAAGGGCAATTTTTAAATAATATTGGTTCACCCTACCCCCGCCAAATGGAAACAGCCAAGGCTGGCTTAGGCTGATGTGAACCAACAAGAATCCAATCTGGGACTCTCGCAGGAGGGGCAGGATCCCAAGCACTTAGGCTCCCTTCTCGGGGACACCCCCAGGAAGCGGAGTAGCAGGCTCTCAAACTAGCATTGCAATATGTTTGGCTGCTGATGCAAGAGATGGTCCCCTATGCCACAGCTCCAAGGATCTATTTTTCTGTCATTTTCAGATGAAGAACTTGAACCTAAGATAAGTCAGTTAACTAGTCTGAGGTCATTCAAACATTGAGACAGTAACAGACTTACAGGCAGGCTGGCCTGAGCTCTCCCTAGCTGTATTACAGCTGGGTAACAAGTTCAGAAGAGAAATATTTCACATGGTTAAGTGTATGTATGAATGGATTCTTTAAATTTGCTCACGGTGAATAACGCTTATCAGCAGTCTTTGAAGTCAGTTTACTAATATCTGCTGGCCTTTATCTTGCACATATGGAGAGGAACACACAATATCACAAACATGACTTGGCCTTTGTTTTCCAGCTTCCATCGTGGCTCAGAAATGGTGGTGTCACATGAATCCTTGTTTGGAAGGAGAGGACTGCAAAGTACTGCCAGATTACTCAGGTTGGTCCTGTAGCAGTGGCAATAAAGTCAAAACTACAAAGGCAAGTATAGACAAAACACAACTGTCATCTTCAACTCTAGTGCCTTGTGAAACTGAGTTGGGGGGGGGGGCGCCTTGACATTTTCCTGCCATCCACGAGCACCCTTCTCTGAGGTTGATCAGTCGGCCTGGACAGTGCCATCCAGGGCTTTATCCCATCTCCCAGCATCACCCTGGGCTTCAGGGTTGAGAGAGTAGTGATGTTGTGGGAGACCATACTGTCCTTATTTCAAGTAAAGGTTTCAGAATTGACGGGCTGGTCTATGAGAGCACCATGGCAGATTCCACACGCAGAGGAGTTGCTCGAGCAGAATTAGCTCCTGCCTTAGGGAAGAGTGAGTAGTTCATGATTCTTAAGTCTAAAAAGGCAACCGTTGCCTCCTGACGTGGTCCTTGTGGAGTGCCAGTGTCCATTCAGTTTTTCAGCTATAAACCTAACGTCTTCCTTTGCTCCCCATTCCTTTGATTCCTCTGACTTGTGGATTTTCTTTACCAAATATATAAAGAAAAACAATTTCATGATTTCCTATATTGTAAGCACATAATGATCATTTTTGTTCCTCCCTCCCTCTCTCCTTCCCTTTTAATTTTCATGATAGCATACTTTAAATTGACTTTATAAGCACAGGTAGAAAGATCACTATTCCATAGCAGTTTAGACAAGGGTTATAAATAATAATAGAATGTGAAGATGTCAGCTTCACTCATTTACATTACAGTTTTTGGGTACTCTGTATATGAGCTTCCACTCCTCAGAAAACCATGGTGTTTGTTTTTATGTGTGTGTCTGGCTTATTTTTCTAAGCATAATGATCTCCAGTTCCACCCATTTTATTGCAAAAGACAATTTTTATGGTTGAGTAGTATTTTTTTTCAATCCAGTCATCCACCCATTCAGTTGATGGGCATCTGGGTTGATTCCATCTTTTAGCTATTGTGGATTGAGCAGCTGTAAACCTGGGTGTACAGATAACTCCTTTACCTGCTGATTTCATTTCCTTTGAGTAAATTCCCAAGAGTGGGATGGCTGGATCATAGGGGATATTTCCATCTGTGTAGCCCCAGCCAATCCTGTAACTCATCCAGATTCCTAAGGCTCCCTTCTGGCCTAGATTCCTCCCATGTAGTTAATGCAAGAATGTTTATTCCATGCTAATTCACCCTAAAATCTTCCAGTGGTATCTCCTGGCTCTTTGGCCTAGTGGCCCTTGGCTGTGTGACTGTTCACAGAGCCCCTGGCAAATTAAGCTCTCTGCATTCTTTCTGCTCTAGACATTGGGGCCTTCTGTTAGTACCTGTTATCATGGTGCCTTCAAGGTGGCTGTTCCCTCTTCCTGGAAGGTGCTTTCCTTCCTTCCTTTTCTCATCGATCATTATTTCTTCAGGGAATTTCACCAATTGGATTTGTGTCCCCTGTACCTCTAAGCATTGCTTATGGTCATATTTTACAGGGATGGCTATACTTACTTGCTCGATACCTAGACCATTCTCACGGTGGAGCTGTGAAGTCCAGTCCTGCCTCTGTTTTCCCTGGTAGTCCCATAGTCAGCTGAGTGCCCCAGTAACTGTTTCTGGGAAGAAAAGTAATGCCCTCAAGGCCATTCGGATATATTTGGAGTCAGAATACTGGAATGGCATGACTCTGCATCGAGCTGTTTTCTGAGCCTTGGTCTTTTATGAAATGTAATATAGAATGACTGGCTTCTCAATTTTAAATTTTTCCATCTTATGAACATTTTGAATTCATTTACTAGACCCTTAACAAATACAGGTCAGTTTTCCTCCTAAGCAGGTACATGAGCAATAGAAACATTTAAGTATGTTACTAATGATGAGACCTTTAGTAGCTATTAGATCCAAAATTCCAATAAAATAGCAACCTAGTTGACTAGTTCTTTGTTGTCTTTCAGAATCTGGACCATTTTCAAAATTAATTGTGATTATCAACTAACTTGTCATCATTAGTGGTATTGGGATGACTGGCACAGTGACATGACTTACAATGAGCCCTATATATTTGCAGCTATGCAGTCAACCACTACTGAACACAAATACCTTTTTTTGGTCATTATTTGCTGAGCAATAGATACAATGACTATTTAGCTAGCATTTGCTTTGGATTATGCATTATGGGTACCCAGGAGGATGTCTGTAAGGTTATGTGCAAATATTGTATAAAGGATGAATACTGAGGGGCTGACTGTATGCTTTTAGTGCAGGGCAGGAGTCATTTGATGTGGAGTGAGGGGGTCACAGCACTCCCATCATCTCTATCATTCTCCTTCCAGTCATTCCCAGTAGACTTCCACTCTTCCTCCCCAGACTCGCTGCAGCCATTTTCCCTGAAGTTCCTCCTAACTGAAAATCTTGGCGTTGCAGATGAGTTATGGCCAGTGACAATTTTCATCCATTGCCTTTCTTGTAGACGCAGGGATTACATTTTAGAAGATTATATCTGGTTTGTATGTAAAGCATCACCTCAGACCAGGAGCAGAGGCCAACTGTGTTTGGGAGAAGCCCGTGCCTCCGTCATCTTCCTCATGGACTCATTCTCCCCCTCCTCTCTCACAGTTACAGGAAGCAAACTGTGAGGGGCCTTTTGGCTCCTTGTGCTGGCAAGCCCAGTTTGGTCTAGCCCCATCCTCAGCGGTACTGACATTTCACTTAGCACTTTGAGAGGCTGTAGAGACGTAACACAGTTCCCCAAGCTGTCATGATACTTGGACTGCTGTTTTTTTTTTTTTTTTTTCCAGCGATATGCCACTGGAGAATAATCTTGAAGTCGTAAAACTTTGTTTCCTTTATTAATTCGAGTCAGTGCAACTTGAACTGCATCAACCATTTTATGCCTTTTATGGATCTCATGCACATAGAGTACCTTCATTTGTGGAGCTGAGACTGGCTTCCTTGCAAGCCTGGGGCCCCTAGAAGCTCTTTTTCTGAAGATCACTACTGACCTTCCTGCACAGGTGAAACAGGGGTCCTATAAAGGCAGAGCAGTTGCTTCCCTAGAGGAGACATTAGCTGAATAACAAAATAGTTTCCATTTTTCCTTAAACAGCAACACCAACACACAGAAAGGCTAAAAATGTCAGGTTGTCTGCACTAAGCCAACCCCTGTCAATTTTCCTTTCCATTTAAATGCAAATATGGAAAGAATGAGCAGTCACCTCGAGATATGAATAGCCTCAGATGAGTATGTGACTGCGAGAAGGGGCTATTCCCTAGCCAGATGCCTTGGCCAGGTATAAAACACTGGCATTCAGTTTATTCTGCCCGTATAGTGTTCAGTGTCTCCAGAGAGGCTGGGACTACTACTTCATGTAGGAAAATACCACTCTGCCTGTCGTCCTGCCTCCATCTTCCTCTCCTTTTCCTGCTGAGTCTTGCTGCACCCCTTCCTGTTTGTAGATGTCATTGTTTCATCTTCAAACAAGTACACAATGTACTAAAGCCAAGCACTTGCCAGTAGAAGAAAATCACATCGAATTGCCAGAGAAGTTTTATACTTTGTAATGCTGGTATTTTAAGACCCTCAACTGAGGATAAAGAACTGTGTCTTCAGAACAGAGGCTCTCAACCAAAAGCATCTTTGTCTCTGAGTGGACATTCAGAAATTTTGGAGGATAGCTCTGGTTCTCACGTCTGGGGGGCGTGCTGCTACCAGGGTCTGGTGGGTAGAGGCTCGAGTTGTTGGTAAACATTCAGCAAAGCACAGGATGCTTCCCCACATTCCAGAGTTACCTGGTCCCAGACATCAATCAATAGTGGCAGAGCTGAAAATCTGATTGGGAGAATAGTATACAGTTTTCTCAGTAGCTCTTTGCATGCATCTTAAAGCATTTGTCAAAGTTTCTATGACGTGTCTCAGTATTCCCTGCCCCAGGGAAGTAACAGCTTTCCCTTCAGCACCACCCTCCCCAGCAACGTCTAAGATGAAGCAGGTGCTGTCCAATGTCTTCCTAAAGTGGCTCTCTTGGCGCTGGTATTGTGGCTCAGCAGGGGAGGCTGCTGCTTGGGTTCCCACCATCCCATGTCAGAGTGCTGGTTCAAACCCTCCCTCCTTCCTCTTCCAGCTTCCTGCTCATGCATCCTGGGAGGCAAAGTGAGGGTTTAAGTTCTCATGTAGCTGGCGCCCACGTGGGAGACGCGCTTGGAGTTCCTGGCTCCTGACTGTGGCCTGCCTGGCCCAGCCCTGACTATTTCAGGCATTTGGGGAGTGACTCAGGGGAAGACAGATCTGTCTCTCTCTCAAGTAGATGAAAATAAAGGACATGGTGCACTGGCACCTTTCCCTCTGTCTCTTGGGCTACCACCACAGGTTATTGTCTGTGCCATTATGATTTCATGATATGCCTAGAGAACAATCATCATTGGGCCTTGTCCAATACAGTTTTGAACCCCACTTTTACGATCTGCTGGTAGAGTGTTGAGTCTGGGGTGATTGCAGTTAAGTGGCAAGATGAGGGAACTGCTTATCTAATTGAGCTTTGCACCTGTTGTTGCCTTTACTTGGCTTCAACTTTGCTTTCTCTGCCACTTGGGTAACGTCCCTGCCCAAGTTCCTCCCTGCTGAGACACCCTCAGTGAGTCCCCATTGGTAACGGAGACAGTACACAGAGTGTATGTACCACAAAAAGGCCTTCACTGATCGTCAGTTTCTCAGCTGTGTCTTTCAAGGTCCAGCCAAGATGGATTGTCCCTGATGCCTATAGTAACGATCTTATCAAAATTCAAAGATAGCAATCAGCACACGATAATGTTAAAAGCAAGTAAGTCTGAGCATATCTTAGCATTTTATTCTCCAAAGTGAACTAGGCATGAGGAATGAGCTACTTCAAATAAGAAGCTTCTAGAAATTATACCCTAGATATAGAATGGTACTTGGCTTAGTTACTTTTCTGTGATGGAATCAGAGCTAACATCACAACAGCCACCGTTTCCTGAGTGCTGACCCTGTGATGGGCACTGGACCATGCAGTAAGGCTCTCGTCAAGTGTCTCACACACTCTTCACAGTACCACTCAGTTTGGCAGGTACTGCTGCCTCCATTTTACAGATGAACCAACTAGGGCACAGAGAGACAATGGACTCACTCTCTCGACAGGGCTCACTCCCTCATCCAGCCACTCACACCAGAGAGCCCCTGCTGTTCCTTCAGTCCTCTTTTCTCACATCATCATCACGCTTGTCCCAAAGCCCTCTTTGACCAGTGTGATCCCTTGAGGTTGATGGTCTGCCATGCATTCCTTATCTCACCTCTGTGCCTCAGTCAGAAAAAGGCCAAGGTCCTTGCGTCGGCAGCAGACCCACTTGCACCTCCCTCTCCCTAGAAAGTTCTCCCCCCCCATATGGTCAGGCCTCCCTCACTTCCTCCAGGTGTCTCCTCAGACACCTTTCCTGCAGTCCTGTATAGAAGAGGAGCCCTCCTTCTCCCCTGCCCCAGTGTTGCTTTTCTCTGTTCACCAGCTGTGAGCTAACAGTGGATTTTACATTTTGAAATGGTTGGAAAAAATCAGGAGGATAGTTTATAGCACATGAAACCATATGGCATTCAAACTTTATTGATAAGCACTTAAGTTTTATCGGAACACAGCAATTCTCATTAGTTTACCTATTGTATGTGGCTGCTTTTGTTAGTGATATGAAGACAGAGGGGAGTTGCTACTATTGTGACTAAAGGCTGCAAAGTTGAAATATTTACTGCATTTAGATATTTACAGAAAGGGTTTCCACCCTGTGCTCTAGAATCCAAATTCTGTATGAACAGAATTTTGTTTTTGTCTGCTGTGACACCCCCAGCACCAATTAAAGAGCAATTATATTGTGGAATATGTAATTAGGGTCCACATTACTGAAGCTGAGGTTTGAAGAAATACCCTATTGGGTTTAAAGGTCAGGCATCAAAAGTATGCTATCAGATATACTTTACTTTCAAAAAATTTTCATAGTACACATCTGTTGAAATATTTCTCTCCTGAGCTAATTTATAGACTATCCCAAAAGTAAATTTTCTTACGTGATCAAATCAAACTACAGAAATGGCTATTCTATTTTCTCAGATCACACGTGATGAACCTGAATGCTTAAAAATGAAAAATGCAGTAATTAGCTTCTTTTCCTTTTTTCTTTCCTTTTTTTTTTTTTTTTTTTTGACAGGTAGAGTGGACAGTGAGAGAGAGAGAGACAGAGAAAGGTCTTCCTTTTGCCGTTGGTTCACCTCCCCAATGGCCGCTGTGGCTGGCGCATTGCGCTGATCCGAAGCCAGGAGCCAGGTGCTTCCTCCTGGTCTCCCCCGTGTGGGTACAGGGCCTAAGCACTTGGGCCATCCTCCACTGCACTCCCGGGCCACAGCAGAGGGCTGGCCTGGAAGAGGGGCAACCGGGACAGAATCCGGCGCCCCGACCGGGACTAGAACCTGGGGTGCCGGTGCCGCTAGGCAGAGGATTAGCCTGTTGAGCTGCAGCGCTGGCCGTAATTACCTTCTTAATGGATAGGCTTCCCTTAAATATAGCAGTTTCAAAAATAACCCATTTTTGGGCCAGCACCATGGCTCACTTGGTTAACCCTCCGCCTGTGGCGCTGGCATCCAAAATGTGCGTGAGGGGTGAACCAACGGAAGGAAGACCTTTCTCTCTGTCTATAACTCTACCTGTCAAATAAAAATAAATAACCCATTTTTTTTTTAACACATTTACTTATTTACCTGAGAGGCAGTTACAGAAAGAAGAAGAGAGAGAGAGGTCTTCCATCTGCTGGTTCACTCCCTAAATGGCTGCAACTGCCAGAGCTGGGCTGATCTGAAGCCAGGGGCTTCCTCCCAGTCTGGGTCATGGATGCAGAGCCCAAGCGCTTGGACCATCTTCTGCTGCTTTCTCAGGCCTCAGCAGAGAGCTGGATAAGAAGTGGAGCAGCTAGGACAGGAACTGGCGCCCATGTGGGAAGCCAGCACTGCAGATGGAGGCTTAGCCTATTGTGCCATGGTGCCTGTGCCAAATAGGGTTGGTGAGTGGTGTGTTTGATGAAGCTGCAGCCTGCAATGCTGGCATCCCAGATTTGTATCCTGGCTATTCTACTACTGATCCAGCTCCCTGCTAATGTGCCTGGCAAAGCAGCAGAGGATGGCCCAAGTGCTTGGGCCCCTGCACTCACATGAAAGATCCAGAAGAAGCTCCTGGCTTTGGCTTGGGCATGCCCTGACCATTGTGTCACTTGGAGAGTGACACAACAGATGGAAAACCCCTCTCTGTATGTAGCTTTGCCTTTCAAATATACAAGTTTTTCAAAAAAAATTTTAAAAATGACTGTCATTTGTGGAGTGCACCAGTGAATGGCAGATCTCTGCCTTTCAAAAAAAATTTTAGCAAAAAAAGGGAATGTTAATTGTATTAAAATGCAAAGACAGTATTTTGATGTAGACATGCATTGATTTTTATCAGCATTCATGTGAAAAATGTTTAGGGCCACTAAAGCGTGCACAGCCTGCTTGGGTTGTTGGACAATGAGTGCACCTAATTAGATGTATTTTGCAAGGTTATAGAAATCCCAAAGTGAGGGCACATCCTACTCGGTGATGGCAGCCTTTGTGCATGTCTTTGCAGCCTAAAAGCACAAGATGTAAAGAAGGATTTCGATGTGAGTAGTTGACTTGGAAGGTAAGGTACAAGCTGAGAAATTATATGCATGTGACACAGGTGGGGCGTTTGAGCAGTCACAGCAACTGGAAGATCTATCTCTGCTGGGTGCGCAGTGTCAGATGCTCACGTATTGCGTTTGTTTTAGGTCACACGGTAGCAAAGAGAAAGCTGTGCTGTACTGCCGGAGGCACAGCAGGATGCAGAGCTCTTTGGCCTGGATTACTGCCCTGGCCACTGGATGGCAGACTCTCTTGGGATTCAGCAGCTTCGCCTCTGTGTATGTGTGTTGTGAGAAATGGCGTTCACTGAACTGTCCCACCCTGCTCTGCTTCCTGATTTTATTACACTGAGGCATAACCACAGGCTGCCACACAGTTGAAATCCTGTCTGGATTGCAAAGGAACGTAATTGCAAGAAATCCTGAAGGAACAACTCAGACTTCAAAACAGATGACTGCCAAGAGAACGTGTGGTCCTCGGTCTCTTTTGGGCTCTCCAAAGGAATGCAGCCGTTTATCAAAGGGTCTTCCTTCGGTTCCTCTTAGGAGCTTGTCCTTTAGCTGTTGCATTCAAGTGGTGGGGAAGGAGTTTCAATAACAAAAACTTTTGGCACAACAGATTTGCAGGTGTACATTAATGAACTTCAATGAACTAGTGCACAACATCTCTGAATACTCTGAAGAGCAGGACTTGTTGGGGTTATTGCATTCACATTTGTGTTTTCGCTTCTGATAATTCAAAATTTGTACTTTAGGTTTTATTGTTAGGTAAGCAGAAATAAAATGAGAGCATTTTCACTTCAGTGCATCATTTTTCTCAGTGCTAAGGAAGCTTATCAATTACCATATTTTATACCTAAAGCTCTACATGACAGTCAAAACACAAAGAAAACTTTTAAGAGTTTTGTGGCTTATGTGTAGTCCTGTATAGGTAAATCATCTGAAAAATAGTCTGTTTAGATTAAGGTGATTTCTAAGACCTGGTTTATGCCAATAATACGAAAATACTTTGTTAAGCCTTAAGTCTTTAGATGTTGATTTTTTAGACTACAATTGATTTCTTCCTGACTTATTACTTCTCTTTATTCTTGTCATTTTATTTCCTTAAATGCAGGTAAAATTTGAGTTATTGTTTTCTCAATTGAAGGGTTTTGCCATGGACTTGTGTCCATATATTGTCAAACTGTCATACAAAAAGAAGTGAGACGGATGAAGAATGACTGGCCCAGATTTTAAATGCTATTAACAGACATACCACTATAATAAAATGGAATGACTTTAATATATTAAGAATGCCAAAATCCTACTTTCTGCACTGATGATTCCTCTTTTTACATTTATGTCTGGGGAGAAGAAACTCAACATATAATGTTGCATACCATGGTAAAAATAATTTAGTTTTACTCTTGCAGAAGAAATGGGCGAAGGTGATATACATTTGTGAACTTTTGTTTGAGTTTGGCTGACTTGATGCCTACCAGAGTTGTTGCTATCCTATTAGTAAGTAAAGAAATCTCTTCCTGTTGATGGCATGTAAGTTTCTGTGATTATTTTATGCCTTAAGACTTTGTGCTAACATCCTGGGCTTGCAAATTTTATATGTGAAGATAAAAACTTCTTTTTTTAAAAAAGATACGTAACTTTGGGGGTTGGTGCACACACACTTGGGGGCTCCTACTTCGTGTCTTCTCACCTATGTAGTATTAAGGTGACTATAGGCCAGCGCCACGACTCACTGGGCTAATCCTGCGCCTGCGGCGCCGGCACCCTGGGTTCTAGTCCTGGTCGGGGCACCGGATTCTGTCCCGGTTGCCCCTCTTCCAGGCCAGCTCTCTGCTGTGGCCTGGGAGTGCAGTGGAGGATGGCCCAAGTGCTTGGGCCCTGCACCCCATGGGAGACCAAGAGAAGCACCTGGCTTCTGCCATCGGATCAGCATGGTGCGCCGGCTGCAGCAGCCATTGGGGGGTGAACCAACAGCAAAGGAAGACCTTTCTCTCTATAAAATATAGGGAGGTTCAGTGAAGCTTTGCCACATTGATGTTTTATGCTTACTCTCTTGTGTTGAGTATAAGTCCTTCCACTGTAAGCAAAGTGACTTAAAAATAGTATGTAAGGCAGTTTTATGATACACTAAACAATGCCTTAGTTTTGCATCCAAATAAGATCAAGTGACAATGACACTACTTCACCTTGAGGTGCATTTCTAGGGAGGAAGCTAGTTGGAGGGAATAAACGGGCCATTTGGGGAAATGGTAGGCCTTGAAGCTGCCATTTCATCCATTATTGCCTCAAAGCGTACTTTTTACCTAGAGCCAAAGTGAGCCCTGAAGTGGGGCTTTCTCTGAGAAGCATTTTAATGTTTTCATTCCTATTCCTTTCCTGTAGGAAAGTAGGTAGGAGACTTTTCTGTATTTTTACAGAAAATGAAAAAAGCTACCAAGGGAGTTTGAGGCTATCAGTCATGTCTGCAGTTGGTCCTTGGTTGGTGGCATATGTACTCTCAACCCTGGAGAGGTCTCTGATTTTTACATCTCAAGACAAACCTGTGCCAGGACCAGTGTTGGAGCCTAATGGGTTAAGGCACTGCCCTCGGCACTGGCATCCTATATGGGTGCCAGTTTGAGTCCTGGCTGCTCTACTGATCCAGCACCCTGCTGAAGCACCTGGGAAAGTAGTAGAAGATGGCCTAAGTCCTTGGACTCCTGCACCCACGAGGGAGACCCAGAGGAAGATCCTGGCTCCTGGCTTTAGCCTGGCCCAGCTATGGCCATTGTGGCATGAACCAGTGGATGGAAGATCTATCCCCCCAGCTCTACCCCAAGCTGTGCCTCTGCCTTTCAAATAAATAAAAATAAATCCTGAGAGAAATAAAAAGGGGGGGGGAGCCATTGTAATTCATAAACTGTACTTTGGAAATTTATATTTACTAAATAAAAAAAAAAAAAGGCATAGCTGCCTTCCAGGACTCTAGACAGAGCCAAGGTCTCTCCAAAGGAACAACCACCCAGTTATCCTAACTCCCTCAAGTTCGGATGTGCTGCTCTAACCCTCTGCACCTTCTCATGGCCTGCCCACGGATTAGTGCAGCTCTCTTCATTTGTTAAATTCAACAAACGTTGCAGCTCCCAACGTTGCCTGAGTTACTGCTGAAATTCTTTTCTACAAATCCTGTTCTCAACTGAAAGATCTTTATGACTAGTCCCATTTCATAGAGGACAATTTAAGAGTCAGTAAACTTAAAACTGCTCGAACTCACCAAGCTAGTTACTATTGGAAGTGATAAAACACAGGATGTTGTAGAGTTATTTTTTCTTGGAACACTTCTAAAATAACATTCTATTCTGTTTTGCAGGTATCAGGGAGATGGACCAGCCTTAATGTCTCGCTACTATTTGACTGTTTTATTGGCAGCTGCATTCATTGCTATTACCTTAGAAAATGCCAATGAACTATTGACAAATATCATGTTAACGTGTTTAGAAAAGGGTCAAGGGATCCAAGATGGTGGAATAGGGAGGGAGCTTACTGCTATAGTCTAGAGGAAGATAGTTTTAAAACTAAGTGGAGAGAGCACAGTCTCAGGTAGGAGTTAGGGCGACAATGCCAGAGCAAGCTCCAAACAAGTTAGAGGAACACGATGGACCTATGTGAAAGGTGTGGGCACACACAATGCAGGACCCCAGGAGTGCAGAGCCTTAGCACCAGCACTGGTGAGTGAATGGAGACCAGACTGCATAAGTAGCAGCTGAGCCAGCTCACGTCTGCATGTCCAGCAACCAGCTGAGGAAGACAACGGAATCTGGCCGAGAGAACTGACAGGGGACTGGGTGCTTGTGACTGTGGGAGGCTTGTGCGCTAGGACTGTGAAAACACTGAGCTGTGTGTGAGGGCACAGGGTGTGACTGGGACTTTGGGCAGTCACTATGGGTAGGTCCACACACCCGGATTCCCTGGTGAGAGTCACTGCTGTGAGATCCATGCCCAGATCAAGGAATGCACAAATCCTTTGTGCGGTTCTTGTGGCAGCATGGACAAATATTGTACCCACTGGCTCTACTACCAAGGCACTTGTCTCCTTTGAGGAGAGGGGTGAGCATGAGACTACACCAATAGGACAAACTTCCTCTCTGATTAAAAAAAAACAACTTACCATGCCCAACCTGGGTATCACACTGGACCCTCCCTTTACCCTGGAGCACTTAACAGAGCTCCCTGGCCGTACCCATTACATGCCTCTGCATATTCACTCAAAAAGCAGATACCCTTCTAAGCCACAGCAGCACAGTCCAAAGATAAATGCTATCACGGGGTGGGGAACCAAAAACTATCTTCACAAATGCTGAATAATAAACATGGCCATTCAACAAACTACAATAAGGAAGACAACGTGATGCCTCCAAAGGAACACAACACTTAAACTAGAATATGAAGATAAAGACATTGAAGAAATGCCAGAGTTTTAATTAAAAAACTGGATCATAGGATTACTAAGAAGTAATCAGAAGCATATCCACCAACTGATGAATTCCATATCATATGAAAAAATTTTTTTCCATGACCTTGAGACCTTAAAGAGAAATCCAAATGACATATTGGAAATCAATTAAATAGAATTAAAAAATGCAGTGGAAAGCCTTAACAACAGACTCAGAGAGGCAGAGTAAAGAATATCTGAGTGAGAGGACAAATTGCTGGAAATTTCAGTCAGACCAAAAAAAAAAAAATTAGAAAAATTCAAAAACAGTGTTTGAGATTAATGGGATATTATCAAATGACCAAGCAAATGGCTCTTAGGTGTTCCTGAAGACATGGAAAGAGAATGGATTAGAATATCTTTTTAGTGAAATACTTAAAGAAAATTTTCCTAATTTGGAGAAAAAAAGTGATATCCAAGTACAGGAAGCACATAGAACTCCCAATAGACATGACCAGAAAAGATCTTTACTAAGACACGTTGTGTCAAACTCTCCACAGTAATACATCAAGAAAAGATTCTAAGATGTGCACGAAAGAAATGTCCAATTACTTTCAGAGGATCTCACAGGCAACTTTTCATCAGAAATCCTACAGGCTAGGATACCATGCAGAGATATATTCCAACTCTTAAGAGAAAAAACTATCACCCCAGAGTGTAGCCTGCAAAGCTCTCATTTATGAATAAAGGTGAAATGAAGACCTTCCATAACAAACAGAAATTGAATGAATCAGTTGCTACTCATTCAGCCTTACAAATGATGCTCAAGGATATGCTACACACAGAAACATGGTCATCACTACACTGAAGGCAGAAAAATCCACAGTAAACATAGGAATATTTACAGGAAAATGGCAGGGCAAAGTCAATACTTATCAACAATCACCTTGAATGGAAGTGGCCTCACCTCTCCAGTTAAAAGATTCAGACTGGCTCAATGGATTAAAAACAAAACACATCTCAACAACAAAGATGCATGCAGAATGAAAGTGAAAAGATGAAAAATGATAACCCATGCTAGCAGAGACCAAAACAGAGATCATGTAGCCATCCTAATATCAGAAAAAATATACTTTAACACAATAACTGGTAAAAGAGACAAAGAAGGGCAATATGCAATGATTAAGGGATCAATTCAACAGGAAGATGTGACTAATGTAAACGTATATACACCTATTTAAAGAGCACCTGGCTATTTAAAAGAAATGTGAAGGGATTCAAAGGGAGTCTGAGACTCCAATATAGTAGTATTGAGGGACTTCAGCACTCCTCTTTGAGCAATGGACAGATCAACAAAGTCCGCAAGGAAACGGCAGAGTTAATCAACACTATAGACTAAATGGACCTAACATATCTACAGAGCTTTCCATTCCACTGATGAAGAATACACATTGTTCTCAGCAGTGCATGGAACTTTATCTAGGATATACCAGATGCTAGGCCATAAAGCAAGTCTTAAAAAGTTAAAAAAAAAAATCAAAATCATACCATGCATCATCTCAGACCACAGGGCAATGAAGCTGGAAGTTACAACTCAAGCATCTCTAAAACATACGCAAACATGGTGACTAAGCAATGTGCTCCAGGATGAACAGGAGAAATCAAAAGAGAAACCAAAACATTTCCAGAAACAAAGACCATACAGCATATCAAAACTTACGGGATACAGCAAAAGCAGTGTTGAGGAAAGTTTATAACAATTGGTGCCTTCCTCAAGGACCTAGAAAAACAGCAAACCAAACCCAAAATAAATCGAAGACAAATAACTAGGAGAAGAAATCAACAAAATTGAAACAAAAAATTACAAAAGATCAGCAAAACAAAGAGTGAATTTTTTGAAAAAATAAACAAAATTGACATACCATTGGCTCAACTAACCGAAAAAGTACAGAGAAGACCCAAATCAATAAAATTAGAGATGAAAAAGGAAATTTAGTAACAGACACCACAGAAATCAAAAGAATCAGAAATTACTAAAAAGAACCGTACTCCAACACACTGGGAAACAGTAGAAGACATGGACACATTGCTGAACACATGCAGCCTATCTAAATTGAGCCGTGAAGACACAGAAAAGCTAAACAGACCCATAACTAATACGGAAATTCCATCAGTAATAACTACCCTCCCAAGAAAGAAAAGCCTTGGAGCGGATGGCTTCATTGCTGAATTCTACCAAACATTTGAAAAACTAACTCCAATACTTCTCAAGCTGTTCAAAACAATTGAAAGGGAGAGAATCCTCCCAAATTCTATGAAGCCAGCATCCCCTTAATTCCTAAATTGAAAAAAAGGCAACTGAGAAAGTACTACAGACCAATTTCCCTGATGAACATAGACCCAAAAATCCTCAGCAAAGTACTACCCAATTCAATCTAACAAAACATCAGAAAGATCACCCACCCAGACCAAATGGGGTTTATCTCTTATTTAGGGATGCTTCAGCATTTGTAAGTCGATCAGTGTGATATATCACATTAACAATTGAGGAACAAAAACTATTATCTATCTGAAGAGATAGAAAGAAAACATTTCACAAAAGACAGCACCCTTGCATGATGAAAACTCTAAGCAAATTGGGTATGGAAGGAACATTCCTCAATACAGTCAAAGCAATTTACAATAAACCCATGGCCAGCATCCTATTGAATGGGGAAAAGTTGGAAGCATTCCCACTGAGATACGGTACCAGATAGGGATGCCCACTGTCCCCACTGCTGCTCAATATAGTACTGGACATTTTAGGCAGAGCCATTAGGCAAGAAAAAGAAATTAAAGGGATACAAATTAGGAAGGAAGAAGTCAAACTATCCCTCTTTGCAGATGACATGGTTCTTTATTTAAAGGATCCAAAGAATTCTACTAAGAGACTGTTGGAACTCATGGAAGAGTTTGGCAAAGTAGCAGGATATAAAATCAATGCACAAAAATCAACAGCCTTTGTATGCACAGGCAATGCCGTGGCTGAGAAAGAACTGCTAAGATCAATCCCATTCCCAATAGCTGTAAAAACAATCAAATACCTTGGAATAAACTTAACCAAGGAAGTCAAAGATCTCCATGATGAGCATTATAAAACGTTAAAGAAAGAAATACAATATTCTATTCAAAAAATGGAAAAATCTTCCATGTTCATGGATTGGAAGAATCTCAAAATGTCCCTACTACTGGAAGCAATTTACAGATTCCATGTGATACCAATCAAAATGCCAAAGACATTCTCCTCAGATATAGAAAAAACAATGCTGAAGTTCATATGGAAACACACGAGACCCCAAATAGATAAAGCGATCTCCTACAACAAAAACAAAGCCAGAGGCATCCCAATAGCACATTTCAAGACATACTACAAGGCAACTATATTCAAAACAGTCTGGTAGTGGTACAAAAATAGATGGATAGACCATTGCAACAGAATAGCAATTCCCGAAATCAAGCCATGCATCTACAATCAGCTTATCTTTAACAAAGGAGCTAAAATCAATCCCTAGAGCAAGGACAGTCTCCTCAACAAATGGTGCTGGGAGAACAGTGTCTCCACCTGCAGAAGTGAACCAAGACCCCTTCCTTACACCTTACACAAAAATCCTCTCTAAATGGATTAAAGACCTTAATCTGCAATGAAATGCCATCAAATTATTACCGAACATTGGGGAAACCCTGCAAGACTTGGCATAGTCAAAGAGTTCTTGGAAAAGACCCCAGAGGCACAGACAAAGCCAACATTGACAAGTGGGATTACATCAAATTGAGACACTTCTGTACTGCAAAACAAACAGTAAACAGGTAACTCACAGAATGGGAGAAATTATTGGCAAACTATGCAACTGATAAAGGATTAATAACAAGAATCTATTAATAACTCGGGAAATGCCACAACAACAAAACAAGCAACCCAGTGAAGAAATGGGCCAAGGACTTGAACAGGCATTTTTCAAAAGAGGAAATCCAAATGGCCAACAGATACATGAAAAAAATGCTCAGGATCCCTTGTCAGGGCAACGCAAATCAAAACCACAATGAGGTTCCACCTTACCCCCACTGGAATGGCTTTCATACAAAAAGCAACAAACAGCAAATGCTGACGAGGATGTGGGGGAAAAGTTATCCTAACCCACTGTAGGTGAGAATGCAAACTCATAAAGCTGCTGTGGAAGACAGTATGGCGATACCTCAGAAATCTGAATATAGACTTATCATATGACCCAGCCATCCCACTCTTGGTAATTTACCCAAGGGTAATGAAATCAGCAAATAAAAGACTTATCTGCTTCCCTATGTTTATTGCAGTGCCATTCACAATAGCATGTCAAACCAAATGCCCTTCAACTGAAGATGGTTATAGAAACTATGGGATAAGTATACACCATGGAATACTATACAGCAGTAAAAAATGAAATCCGGTCATTTGCAACAAAATGGATGAAACTGGAAAACTTCATACTTAGTGAAATAAGCCAGTCCCAAAGGAACAAATACCATATGTTCTCCCTGATCTGTGATAACTAATAGAGCACCTAAAAGGCAATCTATAGTAGTGAAATTGACACTTTGAGAAGCAATCAGTATGAACAGCCCTTGTCTCCACTATGAGGAAAAGCTTCTTTTTTTCAAATACTATTTGTTGAACTCTTTACTTAACACAGTATCAATCATGTGTATCAAGTTAATTCAAAATAGATCTTAGTCAAAAATAAGAATGGGGATAGGAGAGGGAGGAAGAAGAAAACTGGGAGAGTGGATACAGTGGGAAGAATCACCAAGTTTCTCAAATTGTAAACATGAAATGTATGAAGTTTGCATTCCTTAAATAAAAGGTTTCAGGGACAAAAAAGGGTCAAATTTTACAAATAACTATATTCCTTATTTATCTAAAGGGGACTATCAGCCCAAGATCATATCACACAATATGGAACTGGTGTGTAGCTGAAACTGGGATAAATGTTGCTCTGAT
The DNA here is from genome assembly GCF_964237555.1 of Oryctolagus cuniculus. NCBI lineage: Eukaryota > Metazoa > Chordata > Mammalia > Lagomorpha > Leporidae > Oryctolagus > Oryctolagus cuniculus. The sequence goes on from NC_091441.1 coordinate 80,664,590, forward strand.
TTTATAAATTCCACTGTTGTAGACAATGGGCCCTTTTGCTCAGCGGAGAGTTTGGACACAAAATGCATGTAGGTAGATGTAACCTAGCCCATTTTGTGGCTTGACAAGCTTTCTTGAATAAGAACCAGTCCCACTACCTCTCTAGTTGACCAATTCCCAGCATGTGACATTTGCGCATATGCTGAATTTTTTTTAAACGAACTGGTATACAAGGTTGACAATTGATGAACGTAGGAATGGAATTAACTTCAACATGCCTGCTTTGTAGAGAAATTCTCCACAATCAGAAAACACTTTTGTACAAAATTATTTCAGGGGCTTGTAGGGTGTCATTGATCAAGGAAACTCCAATGCTCTTCTGATAAGTAACTTCATTTCATGGTCTCTCTGAAATAGGCTAGGTATCCCGAACGGTTATACTAGAGGAATGGGATTCTTCCACTTCAGGGGTTTGCGAACTGTGGCCCGTTGATCAAATCCAGCCTAGCTGGTTTTGTAACTAAAAGTCTATTACAACATGGCAAGCTGTTTGTGGATTATATCCTGCTGCTTTTGCACAGCGCTGATAGAGTAGACTGTGACAGACATTCACCTACAGAGCTTCAAATATTTGCTCTTTGGTCCTTTATAGAGCACACTTTCCAAATCTTATGTCATACAATGTGAAAACATGGCTTTTAAAAATTGGTCCACTGGAATACTATGAGACAGTAGTGAAGAGCTTGGGTGCTAGAGGCAAACATGATGAGTCTGAATCCTGTTTCAGCTGTGTACTTCTGAAGCTGTAAAAATTTTAGTTTCTTTACTTATAAAAGGGGGTAATCACACACACACACACACACACACACACACACACACCTCTCAGTCCATATTCTGTTGCTGTAACAGAATACCTGAAATTGAATAATTTATAAAGGTACAGAGGTACAGAGGTTAATTTTTACTCATGGTTTTGTAGGCTGAGAAGTCCAAGTGCATAGCACCAGCATATGGGGATGGCACGGGATGGCATAAGGTTGAAGGGCAGTGGGTAGGTACAGAAGAGACAAAGCACAAGGGACAGAGTCACTTCACTACAACCTGCTAGTGTAACTACTCCAATCTTTCAAGAGAGCTCACTACCATGATAAAGGCATTAATCCCTTTTTAATAGCCTTATCATCATCTCTTAGAGATCCCCATCCTAACACCATGATATGGCAGATTTCAACTTGAATTTCAAAGAGGACATTTCATAGCATCCTGACCAAACGTTCCTAAGAGTTTTGCATCATAAACCTCAGCATGGCAGTTAGCACATAAGCTTTAAATAAGAGTACGCATCTTCCTGACTAACTTGTAATCTAGGAAGACACTTTATACCAAAAGGGAACTCAACCACCTTCTTCAAATCTGAGGCTACAGGGTCAAATGGCTGCAGCTAACAAAGTTTGCAACAGATAAGACGAGACCATAAAGCACTTTCTACTTGTTTCCACGTCCGTTAGAACTTTGAGAAAGGAAGGACAAACCTGGAAAACAACATCAGGAGCCCTGCTTGGCAATGACCTCGGCTGTCCATGTGGGAGAGTTACCGAAAACCCTTCTGCTTCATAGACAGGAAAATGACCTGGCTGGTGAAGAGTTACCTGGACATGATATCACCACTGGCAAGAAAGATGCAGTACCCAGGTTACCCTTAACTGAATACGAAACCCGAGATGACTGACACGAGACACAAACATCTTTCAAGTTCATCTTGTAAAAAAAACCTCACCCCTCATCCAGCAGTCATGGGAAAGGAAACAATCATTTCAAGTTATAAAGTAATCTTGTAAACAGAAACTTTGAACAAAAGAGCCTGTTAAATAATTGATGATCATTACTGAAGCATGTTGGGCAGTCTTGGTGGTATTGATTTCTTTTGGCTGAGAACAAAGCAGGCTCTGCAGGCTCCTACTTGAGTCCCTTTCTCTTCTATTTGGTGCTATCAATATTCATAGCCCAAGTTCCTGTTAGGAATATAAAATGATGCACCTTTTCTTTTGTTTCTTTGGACTCTTGATCTCAGAGGGTGAGGTCTCTGGCCCATCCTTTAATTACCAGCTTTGATTCTCTTAATGAGAGGAGTTAAAATCATAGCACAAGACACTGAATTATTAATTAAATAACTATAATTAATGATCAAGAAAAGGAAGGAAGCAGATGAACTTTGGTTCTAGGCTTCCAAATCTGACATTCTGCTCTGGATAGGTTGGTTTTGGTCTCTGAACTTGACTACTCTCTTTTTGAATTTCATTGTCACCACTGTTTTGTTGCATATGTAAGTATAAGATTTAATGTCTCTTGACCATTTATAGACAAAGGAAATAAAGCCATGCCCTTACTATTTTAGCATTGCAATAACTGAAAAGAAAACAAAGAATGATTCCAAGTTTTTCTTTGACACAGCCTCGCTCACACAAATCAATAGAGTGGAATGCTTAGATCAGCTCAGTGGGGGCATGGATTGAAATAGGAATCAGGACAATACTTTGGAATATTTAAATATTTATGAGTGCTATATATCAGACAGAGGACTGAAAAGGATTCTTAGTGCCACAGTAAAGAAGCTAATGTAAAACCACGAAGTCTCAGCTTGAGAAAAAGTTAGTGAAAACTCTAGAAACTGTCCAAGTCAGACAAATTGTATCTGATGCTGCCATATGCCCTTTCGATCACTGTCTTTCCTGATCTGCTACTAGAACATAGGGCAAGACTGGGAACACAGGAGAGGCTCTTTCAAAGATGCAGTGTCTGCCATTCCCAAGAGAAAGGGACTTTGCCTGCAGGAAAACATGGCCCCGATTTGGTGATGCAGACATTTGGGCTGAGGTCACAGAGAATAAAGTCGACAGGGATTTGAGTGTGTTACTGACAGGCTCTCGTGTCACATCTCTTTTGTCTCTTTTGAGTTGACACAGAAAATCACACATATTTATGGGGTACCATGTGATGGTTTGATACACATGTGCATTATATAGTTTTGAAATCAGGTAAGCACATCTAATTCATGGAACTCTTATTGTTTCTTGTGGTAAAGACACTAAAGAGCCTTTTTTTGTAGCTTTATTTTTTGGGGAGAATATATATTACTGTCATCTATAGTAACCCTACTGTGTAATAGCACACCACAACTAATTTCTCCCATTTGTCATTTCGTCTGGGGGTTCTTTAGCAAGATCATGGAAAATATAAAATATGAAGGAACTGTGCATGGATTTTAAATTTTTTGCACCAAGATAAATTTTTTAAATTCCACTTCCCATGAGCTGTTTGAATGGTCTTCATAGAACTGACGAGACAACAGACTAATCTCGAAGACATTCCCCAATTGTCCCTCCATGCATCTTTCTGTGGTTTAATGAGAACTGCAGTGGTTTTCATCTTCTCTCCTGACATCTCTAATGCAAGAAGGGATCAGTAGTGGGGAGGGGACTGTTCAGGCCCACGATAGGGCTTGGGAGGCAGTTCCATCCAATAGGAAACTATTTTCAAAGTAGTTTTGACTTCATAATTACAAAAGCTTGCATGTGGCAAAATCATATAAACATAAACCACACTAAATGTCAATCTGGGAACAGTGTTTTTAGGCTATATGGCAGTAAACTCTTAATATTTTTCTATATACGATTTCTGGAAGCCAGAAAGCCAAAGATGGAAACTTCAATACAAAAGTGACCAAGAGTGATTTATAATTCCCAGAATACAAAAAGTCCAAAGATATACAGTTTAAAAGAGTGACTGGCATTCCTGTATCATCAAACACTGATACACAATAAACTACAATCCTCCAGTACAAATGAGAAAGGTTTTAGTTCCTTCTTCAAACTGTGTCTCTGAGATGAGTCCATACATTTAATTGCCAGTGTACTCCTTTAGATAGTCCTTTGGCTCACCTGGTCATCATAAATTAGACCAAGCTATTATTCTAGAACAGGGAAGCTAAGTCAGACAGCTAGAAATGGCCAACCGACTGACTGTCAAAGCTCTGAGATTATCATTGTTTGAACTAATCAGTCACATGAAAGTCTCACTCACTCAGAGACTTCATGTATTGGAATGCTTGCAAAGAGATTTCTATAGATTTCAGAGTTCCTCTATTAGCTTTTACTCTGATCTCTGTTTTTCCAGATTTTCATGCAAGCCTGAGACATCTTTGGCCCCACTATGAACCAATCAGTAGAGAGAGGAGGGGAGTCAATATGTATTAAGCACCTATTATGCATAGGACAAAGCATGGTATTTGCCAGAACTTTCAGATGGAAGGAAATGGACAATTGAAAAGTCAGCCTGTAGACTCAGAGTTGAAGTTCCAGAGTTGAGATGTGTGTCTCTTGTCATATTCTTATACTTGGAGCCTGAGAATAAACAGTAATAGCATCAAGAACCATAAGCCAGATTGATCCAAGATGGCTGGAAATCAATAGAGAAGTGGCAGAGATGCTACACAACATAGTCACTGAGAAAGCAGAACAAAGAACACTGCCTCCCTGACTGGAGGCAGGGGCACGGGTGTCCACAGTAATCAGAAAAAGGAACCAGAAAAGCAAACAAAAACAATAAAAGTCATCTCCCATAATTGCTATAGAACAGTACTAACCATAGGAATTCTGTAGTCCTCACAGGCTCTCATTCCATAGTTGGTGTCCCAGTGACTGCTTTGCTCCAATAAAGGGAACCAAGCTTTCAAGCCGCTGCACCCCTGCCCCTCCCCATCAAAGCCCCAGAACTCAAGCTTCTACAGCAAAGCCTGTGCTATACTAAGAGGCTACCAGGTGGCCTAGTGACTAGCAGAAGAGCTTGGAACCAGTGTACTTTACAGGGCCAAAGAGCGGGCCCCTGAATATCCTGTAGCTTCAGATTCACCTTGGCTAGCTCTGCAAGTTTTGGCAAAGTTTCTCTACATGTCTCAGGGCTCCCTTCTGGCACACTGCTTACAGATGTCCCGGTGGAACCTGGCCAATTCTTCATCCATGTCATGTGTCTTGTGAGATCCTGGTAGCCAGCACACGAGCAGCCTTGCTCATACCACGGGTCCCAGATCCCTACCTCCCACCCTATACAAAATTAAAGTCAAGATGAATTCAAGACTAACTGCAAGACTTCAAACTGTGGATCTTTTAGAAGAGAACAGAGAAATATTTTAAGAAATGGTGTAGGCAATGATATTTTTGGCTACTACCCCAAAAGCACAGGTAACAAAAGAAAAATAGACAAATGGGATGACATTAGATTAAGAAATTCTGCTCAGCACAGAAAATAAAAATGTGAAGAAATAACTAACAGAATGGGGGAAATATTTGCAAACTATTCATCTGACAAAGGATTACTATTTAAAATAGAAAAAGAATTAAAACTCAACACTCTCCCCTAATCCAGTAAAGAAATGGGAAAAATATATTCTAAGAATTTCCTTAGAATATCTAAAGATATTCTCTATCTTTACAGAAGACACATAAATGGCTTAAAAATACAAGAAAAATAATCCAACACCACCCCCAGTTAGATGGCTAATATCAAGAAGATAGATGAACAAATTCTGGTGAGGATGCAGACAAAGGGACATTCTTATACACTGTTTGTGGGGATGTAACTTAGCACAGACACTACAGCAAACAGTATGGAGATACATTAAAAAGCTAGAAAAAGAACTGTCATATGATCCAGCAAACCCACTACTGAGTGTGTATCCAAAAGAAATGAAAGAATTATATCAAAGTCCTGCCTGCACCCACCATGTTTATTGCAGCACTACTCACAACAGTGAAGATCTGGAATCAATCGAGGTATCCATCAACAGATGAATAAAGCAAATGTAAGCTCTACACACACACACACACACACACACAGAGCAATAGCAGTTCGCCATAAAACAGAATGAAATCTTGGCCTTTGCAGCAAAACATTTGGAACTGGAAGATTTTAAGTGAAAGACAAAAAGTGCATGTTTTCCCTCATATGTGTAATCTAAAAACAATGAACATTGACCAGTAATCTGAACAGGCTGGAAGGACTGGAGAGAGATCGGATAAAGGGTACCAAATCACAGTGAGAAAGATTAAGTCACATTGCGGGTGGGGTGACTATTGTTCACAATAGCCTATCATGTATTTTCTGAGCAAATCTAAAAGAAGCACTCCAAGGCTGCAATGATAAAGTAATGGCAATGAGAGGAAACCAGCACCCTCACTTGATCAGTACGCGTTGTACACATATTGAAATGTCCTGCTATATCCCACAAACGTGTAATTGTCAATTATTTAAATGATGAAAATGTTTCTAAAAACACGGCAAACTAAAATTTTAAAATGAGAAGGTACTGGTTTTTTGGGAGCAAAAGTTTCAAATCCTAAAAATATTAGTTGCTGTGTGATTTTATACCAATTAAAATTGTGTAGCATGGACACAGGGGAAAAATCCAAAAAATTTAAATAGCAGCTGACTTGGAAATAAAACAGTAGTAGACATTTTTTCAAATTAGACATGAAAATTAGATAAGAAATACAAGGGTGGACTTGGAAAATTGAATTGCTCAATAAACTTACTCTTGTACAAAAAAGCGGCCATTATATAAAACAATGAGGGAAGTATTTATTAGCAATACATTCTCAGAGAAATTAATAATGGATGAGTGCGAAGATCTTTTAAAATTCACTTACAAAATTTTCCTAGGCATCTATACATACATTTCTGGAGGTGGAAAGAACAGAAACCACAAGCCATTCCCTAGGCCTTTAAGTACAAGCGAAAATAAAGCACAGAGGGAGAACTAAACCCTCTTCAGGTTGGTGATAGGGGAAATTAAAAGGAGATGTAGAGCCAAATGCTGTAATAAAGTCTGTAATTACATAAGGCTGTCCAGAACTGAGAATATGAGTTCTTAGAAAGTAAATAGATTTAAATGTAAATTACTTAACTAACAACTTGATAAGATACTAATAGATCTTAGCAATAACATTAGGTGGAGTACAGTCAGCAAGACTGCTAAAATGACAAAGTACGTGTCTTGATGCTCAACAGAATATCATCCCAATGGCCAAGATGCTGTTCTGCAGAAAGCAGGCGCCCCCAGCATGCTGTTACAGGAGGAGTCCTATTATTTTGTGACTATAAGGAAGGTTAGGGGCAAGGGCTAGGCAGGAAATTTCTTCCAGGCTTGCAAGGGATGACCAACTCCTTTCTGATCTGACAGCCAAACCCAGGATTTACTTGGGTAATCAAATGTTTATTTAGGTTGCAGAAAAATCTCCCTTAAAACTGTACTTCTCCCAGGTAATGTTCCAGAGAAGCAATGAAAAAATCAAGACCTGGGAAGATAAAAGTGTATCCTTCATTTGCTTTCCAAAGGAGACTTGAAGCCACATGTGCATTTCAGTAAACACCCTCATTCTACCACCACATTCTTTTATTAACAAAGGAGAATTCAAAAAGACAGTCAGTATTGTGTAATCAGGAACAATGTCAATTCAGACTTACCGATTGTGTTTGGAATACAGTATACAGAGGGCAAATTATAAAACCAAGCTCTTTTTCATGGTAGCCCCATGCAGGGAGCCTTGTGGATGCTGGTGTGCTGAATCAAAGTAGAGTCTTTGTTCGTTCAATTGCCTAGCAATATAATTAGGCATCTGATCATACTCAACCTTTGAGTTCTGTTTTATTTTTTATTTTTTCCTATGAACATGTAACAGTACTGTCAAGTCTTCGGTTCACAGTTGAAAAACTCAGAAAACAAAACAAGCTCCTCTTCCCTTTACTTTTGTGTTATTCTGATCTTTGGAACAGCTCTGATTTCATACAGATCAATCGCTAGAGGTACCTTTAGAAATCCACTGTGTTAACAGGTGCACTGATTCAGTCATTCACAATATACTTCTGTGCTTATCCAACGAGAGGATGAGCTGCCCCAGCACACCAGCACCCGTTTTCCCAGTGTTCCGCCACCACTGCCATCTGAAATGTAGTTACCTATACAATCCCAAGATGTTGAAGATGTTTAATTTGTGCATTAGAATCTGTGATGTTTTGAAGAGCTGGCAGGTAATTCTCAGGAAACACAACTCTTCCAATAATAGTGCGACTTGTTTCTAACAAGATGTGCTTGTTACATTTAAATTCTACCCCTACCAGAATAAGTGGTGACCCTATGATTTGGCCTTTGAGGTTTTCATTTCAAAGTAATTAAACAAAGTGTTAAGGGTTGGCATTGTGATGCAGTGGGCTAAGCTGCTGCTGCTGCCCATAACTACGTCCCCTACCAGGGTGCTGCTGTGAGTCCTAGCTACACCGCTTCTGATCCAGCTTCCTGCTTATGCATCTCGGTTCACTACAGCAAGGGCTCGAGTGCTTGGGCTCCTGCTGCCCACGTGGATGGAGTTATGGGCTCTTGGCTTTGGCCTGGCCCAGTCCTGACTATTGCAGGCATTGGAAGAGTAAACCAGTGGGTGGAACATCCCCTCCCCCTGCTAACCTTTCATCTGTCACTGGCCTTTTTAAGTAGATGAAAACAAATAAGCACTGAAAGCAACAGCCCAATATGGTCAAAGAAAAAGTTTCCTGGTGACTTTCACCCAGATCACTCAGGATCACTCACTGATTAAATGATTATAGCACAGTATCCAAACAAAGAACTTGACCCTGGTATAGTGTTTGTGTGGTTTTCGATGTAGACACATTCCAGCACTACAATGATCACCCTGATGTTAACATTTATAATCATGCTGCCATCCCTGCCACCCCCCCACAGCTAACCCTCAACAATCACTATTCCATCTTCTGTCTGTTTAAAAACTCAGCACAATGTTCTTGAGATCCATCCAAGTTGCATTCATTCATTCTTTTTCATTGCTCAGTAGTATTCTATTGTGTGGACATACCACAGTTTGTTTAGCCATTCATCTACTGAGGCATATTTGAGGGTTTCCAGTTTTTATTTTTTGGCTTTTACATAAAATGTGGCTATGGAAAATGGTGCACAGGCTTCTGTGTAAACATCATTTTCATTTCCCTGATCAAATGTCCAAGAGTAGAAGTGCTGTGTCATTTATGGTGGTTTCAGTGTAGTTTTTGGGGGAACCACCAGGGGTAATTTAGAGTGACTGGTCACTTCACATCTTCACTGGCAGGGTACGTTGGATCCGCTTTCTGCATTCCAGCAGAAGTACTCAGCCAATGTTGGTAGTGCTAAGTTTTGAGACTTCTTTTTTATATCCTACATAGAAGTCCTTGGGTGACTTCCAGAAAATTTCCTCTTGACTATGGCTACTTTTTTCTTCACTGAATCTATCAGAGAGCCAAAGTTTGAAATTTTCATCAAGTCCAATTTATCTTTGATTTTCTTTGATGTAGCATGCTTTTGAGTGTCATGTCTATGAACTCTTCATCAAGCCCTAGGGCCTGAAGATTTTCTCTCTTCTGCACATTTTATAGTTTCACATTTAAATCTTTTCATATAGCATGTAGGGTCTTCAATTGAGGTTCATGGAGGTTCAGTTGCTCCAGTACCATCTCTTAAAAAGACCACCCCTCCTTCATTCAATTACCTTTGTGCCACTGTCAAAAATCAGGTTTTTTTTTTTTTTTTTTTTTTTTTTTTTTTTTTTTTACATTCAGAGGCAAAGCAAATTACCAGGTGAGATGCTGTGACAATTGTTTCCCCATAAAGACAACTATTTGAACAGCTATCCATGCATCCAGTCATCTTCACAAACAACATAGAAGTCAGGTGAGAGACTATAGCACCTGGTTTTAGGATACTAAGAAAAGATGTATTGAAGAAAGCAGGAAGTCAATAGTTGCCTGTATCATGACTTCATTGACCACAGGTAGCGTAGCATACAGGGATGCCATGCATCCTTGCTGGGAGAGTGAGATCTAATTAAGTTCAGGCCTTAGACTTGAATCCCAGTGCCAGGCCCACCACAATAAAAATCAGAGTTGTGCAGAGCCACACAACTCCTGCTCTCAGTGCTGTATCTGTAGACTGAATCTTTGGACTCTCCTTAGCTAGGCAACCATGAAACTGTCTCCATCACCCCACTGTCAACCTCTGGCAGACAGTGGGATAAGACTCCAGTCCCTGGAGAGTAGGGCAGGAAAGTGAACTTAAGAGCTTGCCTTGAAGTTCAGATATGGCCTCACTGTGAGACCTCACACCTGATAAATCTGAATCGTTTCTACCGCAGGACAATGCTCTCAGAGGGGATCTTTAGCTTTCTCCCAGTGCGAAGTAGAGACCGTCATTCCAGTAGGATAGCCTTAATTCACTGTGTATCACCATCAGTCTCACATTGACCAGGTATGTACCTGAGATTGCACAGGGCCTGGTGACTGAGACCCAACTTAGTGTGGGCAGCTAATGGGCTGCCTTTATTACACTTCCTCCAGCCTTGGGCAGACAGGAAGGAGCCACAGAACTGTGTCTTGGAACTTGGTTCTGTGATGGTGAAATGCAACATTAGGCAGATCCTATTGGTTTGTGATTCTGGGCCAGTGCTTGTGGATGGAACCTTTGGTATAGATCCAGTGCCAAGTGGAGTATCATGACTTCAGGTGACTGCTCTTGTATCTCATTCAGCTTCACTCAAGGCTGGTAGCATCAGACTCATCCTGTGAGTCCATGTTAGCAGCAAATCATAGCTATGTGGGCCTTGGCTACCTACCTGCTGCACCCATCTCACTGGGCTGTGGGGTCCACGTTATGATCTAGCATTACAGGAGCACAGGGCTAGGTGCCTGACATACATCATGCCTAGGAAGGGGCTTGTAGGGCTAAACTACTGCTTTTTAGACACTTGCTGGGTTCGTTAATCAGTAATACGTCAACTGCAGATGTTGCACAAATCTGAGTTTGCAGCTTATCTTCCAGGACTGAAATAATAACCAACAGAAGGCTTCCAGTAAACCTCAACTAAGGATGTTATCAGATGTTTAAATAGAGGTGTCCACAGGCTCAAAGTAAGGTGATTGCTTAGAATTGTTAGAAGGACAAGCACAAACGAACCCAAGTTACTATCAATAAGCCATCAAAGCACAGAAGGTGTTGCATGCCAACTAGCATCAAGAATTTCCATGGAACCATAGCTGCTCCTAGTCAACAAGATCAGGTACCAGAATCAACCATCTGGAAACTGAAATTTTCAAGTGGTTGGATGAAGAATTCAAAATGGCTGTTTGAAGGAAATAAAAAATGAGATAAAACCATGATATGGTGATGGAAGACCTCAATAGCAGAATTCATCAACCAGAAGGAAGAATTGGTGAAGACAGGCTATGTGATAATATACAGTAGGGGAAGACAACAAAAAATCAATAGCAATGAAGAGAGCTTACAAGAACATTGAGGCAGCCTTAAAGGAGCAAATATCTGACAGACTGGGGTTCAAGAGGGGCTTAGGAATGCAAACGTGGTATAAATCATATTCAGAGATATGATAAGAGAAAACTTCACACAAGCTAGATTAATGTACAACTATCCAAGTATATGAACGTCAGAGATCACCAGTCAGATTCATGTACCTGGACAGAAGTGAGATCAGATTTCACAGTACTGAAGCAACAACACTGAAGCACTACCACCTTGCCCAGCAAAGTTACTCTTTAAATTTAAGGGATAGAGTCATTCTCAGGAAGAAAAAAAGCTGAGAGAATTTATCACCACCACAGGTGCTTTAGAAGAAGTGCTAAAGGAAATACTTGAAATAGAACAAAACCATTGTTAATAAGCAAAAAGAAATTATTAGAAGACAGAGAACTCACTAGTATATTTATACAGACTAATTCAGAATGCTCCAATATAGTAAACGTGGAGCATGAACCATTCATACAAAACAAAATGTTCATGATGGTATCAGTGTGTTAAGAGACAGTATTTGAAATGGGTAAAATGGACATCAAAAACTCAAGAGGTGAGGGAACAACCAGAGGGAAAACTGCATTGGAAACTCTACACAAGGAAGAGGGACGCTGTGGCTGTATGTGGAGGGTGTGGACCTGAGCATGAGCACAGACACAACGCAGGACCCCAGCAGCTGAGAACCTCAGTGCCAGCTTTGGAGAGTGAGGCAAGACCAGACTGCAGCAGCCCAAGCCACTGGTGATATAGCTATGAGGAGATCCTGGCCTGAGTCCAGCCTGGAGCACTGTGGGGGATAGGGTACCAGCCAACCTAGAGGAAGCAAAGTGGCACATCTCTCTCTCCCCCCATTACACAACACCAGCACCCTGCAACTGGCTGAGAGCAGGTGGGCTCCATTTTGTACATATGTACCAGCTGCACTGGCTTGTGTCTGTGTGCCCAGCAACCAGAGGACTAGAGGAGGGGCTAGAGGAGACTAGAGGAGACACCTGAGTCTGGCTGGGAAGACAGGGCACTGCACACCTATCTAAGACCATGAGGTGCCTCCAACCTCCCAGAACATCACAGGCTCTGGGGCTCAACCTGTCTAGGTCGAACACCACAGGCAGCTGGCTCTGGGAGTGTCTCTGCCTCTCCATGGACAGGACAGACTGGCCTGGTGGAGTGGATCCTCAGTGTCCCATGACTGTGGGAATGCTGTGGCTGCATGGGAGGGCACAGGGTGTGGCTGGGTCTCTGGGCACTTGCTGTGGGCAGCTGCACACTCCGAGGGCTCCCCGATTGCTGGGATGGGTCATTACAGTGGGATCCATGCTCACAGAGAGGACTACACAGATTCTTTGTGTGGTTCTTATGGCAGCATGGATGAATACTGCACCCATTGGGGCTAGTGCCCGGTTATTCATCACATTGGAAGAGCAGAGGTGAAGGTATAACTATGCAAACAGGGCTGATAAAACCTTCCCCACGGATAAAAAAATTGATCCACCACACCCAACTTGGGTGTCACTCTGGATACTCTCCCCATCCTGGAGCACCTGAGTAGAGCTCCCAGGCCACACCCAGCACATGCCTCTGGGTATTCACTCAAAGAGCAGACAGTCCACTAAACCACAGAAGGAATGGAGACAGATAATGGATTAGGAGGCTTTTTTTTTTTTTTTTTTTTGCGAAATGATTACTGAAAACTTTCCTAATTTGCAGAAAGAAAGGCATATCTAAGTACAGGATACATATAGAACTCCTAATAGACATGAGCAGAAAAGATCTTCACCACAACACAATGTAGTCAAATTCTCCACAGTAAAACAGAGAAATGATTCTAAAATGTGGACCAGAGAAATGCCAGATTACTTTCAGAGGATCCCCACTTAAACTCACTTACATCCCCACTTAAAAGTCTAGGAGAGTAGGTTGAGATATAGTCCAAGTCTTAAGAGAAAAACACTATAAACCCTGCAAACCTCTCATTTATGAATGAAGGTAGAGTAAAAGACTTTCCAAAACGAACACAAATTCAAAGAATTTGTCATGACTTGTCAACCTTACCAAAGATGCTTAGGGATGTACTACACACAAACACAGAAACATGGTCATCACTATGAAAGAAAGTGAAGGCAGAAAATCTTCCAGTAAAAGTACAAAAGAAATCCAAAGTAAACAATGAGAATATTTATGGAAACATTTCAGGGCAAAGTAGTTACTTAGCAATACTTACTTTGATTCTCTAGTTAAGAGATACAGACTGAATGGATCAAAAACCAAAACCCATGTATTTGCTGCCTACAAGAAACACATCTCAGGGCAGCTCAATAGCTAATCCTTTGCCTTTGGCGCCGGCACACCGGGCTCTAGTCCCGGTTGGGGCACCCGATTCTGTCCTGGTTGCCCCTCTTCCAGGCCAGCTCTCTGCTGTGGCCCAGGAGTGCAGTGGAGGATGGCCCAAGTGTTGGGCCCTGCACCCACGTGGGAGACCAGGAGAAGCACCTGGCTCCTGGCTTCGGATCAGCACGGTGCGCCAGCCGCGGCAGCCATTGGGGGGTGAACCAACAGTAAAGGAAGACCTTTCTCTCTCTGTCCACTCTGCCTGTCCAAAAAAAAAAAAAAAATCTCAAAGATACATAAGACACGAAGTAAAATGATGGAAAAATATATTCCATGCTAATGAAAAACAAAAAAGAGCTGAGGTAGCCATCCTAGTATCAGACAAAATAGATTTTAACCCAAAAACTGTTAAAAGAGACAAAGAAAGGCACTATGTAATGATTAGGGATCAATTTAACAGGAAGATGTGATTGTAATGAACGTATATGCACTCAATTATTGGGCACTTAGCTATTTAAAAGAAAAGTTAATGGGTCTACAGAGAGACATAGATTCCAATACAATAGTAACGGGCAACTTCAATACTCCACTTTAAGCAGTGGACAGATCAACCAGACAGAAAATCAGCAAGGAAACAGTTAATCAACATTATACATCAAATGGACCTAACTAATATCTACTGAAGTTTTCATCTTACAGTTACAGAATACACATTCTTTTCAGCAGTTCATGGAACTTTCTTTAGGTTTGACCACCTGTTAGGCCATAAAAAAAGTCTCAGCAAATTAAAAAAAAAATAGAAATCATACTATGTATCTTCTCTGACCATAATGGAATGAAGCTGGAAATCAACAACCTAGAAATCTCTAGAGCATATGCAAACACATGGAGATTGAACAACATGTTCCTGAATGAACAGTGGGTCACAGAGAAAATCCAAAGAGAAGTAAAAAAATTTCTGGAAATAGAGACTACTACTTATGGGATACAGCAAAAGCAGTGTTAAGAGGAAAGATGGTGCCTACATCAAGAAATTGGAAAGGTACCACATTAATGAGCTATCAATGCATCTCAAGGACCTAAAAAACGCATCAGCAAACCAAACCTGGGATTAGTACAAGAAAAATAATTGACATTGGAGAGTAAAAAAAAAATCAAAACCAAAAAATACACAAGATCAGTAAATCAAAGAGCTGGTGTTTTGAAAAAAAAAAATCAACATTGATACACCAATGGTCCAACTAACCAAAAAAAAAAAAATGGCGAAGACCCAAATCAATAATATCAGAGATGAAAAAGGAAATTTAACAATACCACAGAAATAAAAAGAATCATCAGGAATTACTACAAAGAGCTGTATGGCAACAAATCAGGAAACCTAGAATAAATGGATAGATTCCTAGACACATACAACCTACCTGAACTGAACCATGAAGACATAGAAAACCTGAACCATTATACTTACTGAAGTAAGACACTCCCCAAAAGACAAATACCACATGTTCTCCCTGATCTGTGGTAACTGAGAGTATCTAAAAGGTAATCTGAAGAAATGAAGTTGACACTTTAAAATGTAATGATTTGAACAGCTCTTGCCTTGCCTGTTGAGGACCATTATTTTTTCAATACTCTTTGTTGAATTTTTTGCTTAGTGTACAGTTATTCTCAAGTGTATTAAGTTAGTTGAAAACGGATCTTTGTAAAAAGTAAGAATTGGAATAGGACAGTGAGGAGGAGGAAGGGTGGGAGTATGGGCAGGAGGGAGGGTGGGGTAGACAAAACACTCTTGATTAGTATTTATCTCTTTCTTTCCCAGGATTAAAAATGATTTATTTATTTGAAAGCCAAAGTTTAAGGAAGAGGGAGAAACACAGATCTTCCATCTGCTAGTTCACTCCCCTGATGACTACAACTGCCAAGGCTAGGACACACCGAGGCCAGGAGCTTCATCTGGGTCTCTCATGTAGGTGGCAGGGTCCCAAGTATTTGAACCATCTTCTGCTGCTTTTCCAGGTGCATTCACAGGGAGTTGGATTGGAAGTGGAGCAGCTGGGGCTCAAACTTATCCATATGAGATGCTGCTGTCACAGTCAGTGACTTAACCTGTTGAGCCACAATACCAGCCCCTTTTTTATATCTTTTTAATGGATGTCAAGTTGCTATCGTTTTGAAATACTGTATTAGGACCAAAAAGTTATTTTTACAAGCCTCATGTCAACCACGAAGTAAAAATCTATAAAAGACTCACCAAAACTAATAAGGAAGCCAAAAACACTATTAGGGAAAATCAGGTCACCACAAAAGAAGATTGATGGAGGAAGCTCAAGGAAGTTGAGAAGTATGGGGAACAAGAATTTAGCTTAGTGGTTACAAAGCCAAAACCCCACATGTGACTATGTGAGTCTGAGCTCTGGTTCTTGAGTTCATCTTCCTGCCAGTGAAGATTTTAGGAGGCAGTAGTGATGCATCCATAATTGGGTTCCTGCACCCCATTTGGGACCACTGAGATGCACTTCTGGCTCCCAGATTCATTCCTGGCTACTGTGGGCACTTGGGGAGTGAAATTGTATATATGAACTTTTTTTCTTTCTCCGCCCCCCCCCCCAATTATTTTTTACAAGGAAAGGAACTACAGTAAAACTGGAAAACATGTATCAAAGTCTCAGTGGTAAGAACTTAGCTACTTGTAATTATCTTAAATGTAAATGGATTAAATTCTCCAATAAAACACATCAAAAATTAAAAGTAAGACCCACAATATGCTGCTTATAAGAAACTCAACTTTACCTCTAAGGGATACATACAGCCTGAATATGAAAGGACAAACTAGAACATTCCATGTAAATGGAACCCAAAAGAAATCAAGAGTAGGGGCTGGCTTTGTGGTGGAGCATGTAAAGCAGGTGCCTGCAATTCCAGCATCTCATCTCGGAGCAACAGTGAGTCCAAGATGCCTTGCATTTGATCCAGCTCCTTGATAACATGTCTGGAAATCAGTGAGATATGGCTCAAATGACTGGTCCTCTGTTATCCACATGTGAGACCCAAATGTAATTATTGGTTCCTGACAGGGATGCCTGCCATGACCATTTGGGGATTGAACCAGTGGATGAGGATCTCTTTTTCTGTGTCTCCCTCTGTCTGTTACTCTGCCTTTCAAATAAATAAATCTTTTTAAAAAAGCAATCAGTGGTACACATACATCAGATACATTATATTTAAGTCAAATGCAGTAAAGAGTAAAGGAGGCTTATTGTATACTAATTAACGGTTCAAATCAGCAAGAAAAAATAACATTTGTAAATATATATGCATCTACTACCAGCTCAAATACGTGAAAAGCATAGTAACAGACCTACTGGGCAAAATGGACTCAGATACAATAGTAGTAGGGAATTTCAATACCTTAATTGGGATTATCATCCAGATAGAAAATCAACAAAGAGGCAGCAGAGTTAAAAGTCTACCCTCAATTTATTGGAGGTAACAATCTTCTACAGAGCATTCCAGCAAGGATCTATGGAACATTTCATCAAAACAGCTGCAAAACACCCATTTTGCTCAACACAACACACTTTAATAAATGTAGGTCTCAAGTAAGCCTCAACAAGTTTGAACAATCAAAGTTGAATCAGAAATTTTTCTTGACCACAATGCAGTAACACTGGAAATCAAAAGCAAGAGAACTTTGGAAGCCACATAAATACTTGGAAATTAAATGACTTAGTTCTGAACACTCACTGGATCATGTAAGAAATTAAAAAGGAACTTAGCAAATTTCTTGATAAAATGGATGAAAATGGAAATATATCAAAACCTATGAGATACAACAAAAATAATTAAAAGTGAAGTTTATTTTTAGCTTACTTTTTAATTTAAGGTAAACTAATTTCATGCACTTCATATATACAGATTTAGGAACATACTTACTTCCCACCCTACCCTTCTACCTACCTATGCTCCAACCCTTCTTCTTCCTTCCTCTGTTATTTCCTTAGTTTTTTACAATGATCTATTTTTTAAATTTATTTGACAGGTAGAGTTATAGACAGAGAGAGAGAAAGACAGAAAGGTCTTCCATCCTCTGGTTCACTACCCAAATGCCCGCTATGGCCGGAGCTGTGCTGATCTGAAACCAGGAGCTTCTTGGTCTCCCATGCGGGTGCAGGGGCCTAAGCACTTGGGCCATCCTCCAATGCCCTCATGGGCCACAGCAGAGACCTGGACTGGAAGAGGAGCAACCTGGACGAGAGTCAGTGCCCAAATTGGATGCTGGCACTGCTGGCAGAGTATTAACCAAGTGAGCCACAGCACTGGCCCTACAATGATCTATTTTTAGTTTACTTTACATAGTATATGGTTAATATTATGAATATAAAGAGTCCAACAAATTCAATTAAAAAAAAAACACGGTTCCTCAACATTAGAAACAAGGGCTGTAAACAATTGTTGATACTCAAAATGTGAATTTCACTCCTATACATTACATTTTTGTACTCTTAATTACCACAGATGAGGGAAAACATAGTATTTGTCTTTTGCGGACTGGCTTATTTCATTAAATGTAATGGTTTCTAGTTGCATCCATTTTGTTGCAAAAGACAGGATTCATTATTTTTCATGGCTCAGTACTATTCTATACTTTACCCTACCACCCCCTCTACACACACACCATGATTTCCTTCTCCAGTCATCAGTTGATGGACATTTAGGTTGATTCCCTGTCTTAGCTATTGTGAATTGATCTGTGCTAAACCTGGGGGTATAGATAACTCATATGCTGATTTCATTTTGTTTAGGTAAATTCCCAGGGAAGTGAGATTGCTGGGTCATATGTAGTTCGAATTTCAGCTTTCTGAGATATTACCATACTGTCTTCCATAACAGCTCTATTAACTAACATTCCCACCAACAGTGGATTAGGGTACTTTCTCCCCTCCCCCCATCCTTACCAACATTATTGTGTGTTGGTTTCTATATGAAAGCCACTCTAACTAGGGAAAAAGCAAAGTTTATAGTAATCAATGTTTACATCAAAATACACAAAGATCTTAAATAAATTACTTAGCATAGAATCTCAAGAAAATAGAAAAGATCCTATCAAAGCAAAATTAGTAAAGCATAATGAAACTCGGAGTAGAAATATATGAAATAGACTAAGCTGCATTACAGCAAATCAATGAAATGCAGTATTTGTTTGAAAAGATACACAAAATTGACTAACTCAGACTAAGAAAACGAAAGACTCAAATGAAAAAATCAGATGAAAAGAGACATTTTATTATGTATAAATATACAGCAACAAATTAGGTAATGTAGAGGATGTGGAAAAATTCCTGGACACATATACCAACATTTAGTCATGACGAAATAGAATACTGAAATAGATCAATAACAAGCAATGAGAATGAATCAGTAATAAAAAGTCTCTCACTGAACAAAGACCTAGGACAAGATGACTTCACTACTGAATTCTGCCAATTAAAGGAGGACTAACACCAATTTGTCTTAGTTAAAAAATAGGAGAGAATTCTTCTACACTCATTTTATAAAGCCTCCATTACCTCGATACCAAACCCAAATACCCAACAACAACAAAAGAAATTATGGGCAAATAACCTTGTCGAACACAGACGCTAAAATCCTGAGCTAACTACTATCAAATCCTTTAAAACAGCACACTTTCAAGATTGTTCACTAGAATATAGTGGGATTCAGCCTGGAGATGCAAGAATGGATCAACATGTTCAAATGAAAAAGCATGACACACGACATAACAGAATGAAGGACTGAGGTCATATGATTATCTGAAGAGATGCAAAAAAAAAAAAAGGAATTTTCTTTTTAATAAAAACTCTGAAACTTGGTAGAGAAGGAATGTAACATAAGATCAATATATAACAATCCAACAACTAATGTCATAATAAATGGAGAAAAGCTGAGGCTTTTTCATTAAGACCTGTAACCAACAAGGATGCCCATTTTCTCCACTTTTCTCAACATAGTCGTTGACATCCTAGCCAGAGCAATTAGGCAAAGGGAAGAAATGAATGACATCCCACTGGTAAACGAGGAAGTCAAGCTGTCATTGTTGGAAAATGACATGATTTTATATGTAGTGAAGTTCAACCAAAAATATCAAAATTAAAAAAAAGCAAAGTTTCAGCATATAAAACATTGTACAAAGGTCAGGAGTATTGTAGAGACAGTAAATTTCTTTCATATACAGAAATTAAAATATATACTTAACATTATTTTCACTATCCATGTAGTAACATATGGAAGCCATACCATTTGGTATAAAGATATTTAATGTTATCTTCTCTGGATTATACCAGTGAATAATGTCTAATATTATTAGATAATAATATGACCTTCTTTATATATTTTATGCTCTTTGTCATGACTCTTATGTTCTGTGGTACTAATATATCCATTTCACTTTCAAGAAATCTTGTGTGTACATATAGCATTTTTGTATGAAACTAATACAGTAAAATGTTAAAACTTTGTTAAACCTTGAAAAATATAGAAGTAAAAAATACCTTGTTGTACCCTGATCTTGTATTTTGAAACTTTGACTAAACTCAGTGTATTCTAAGGATTTTTTTCATATCTTAGTATTTTTTTTGTTTGTTCTAATTAATACTTTTGGTTGAATACTGTAATCAATACACAATTCTTCTTAAGTGCCGAAACTTAACTGAAAAGTGATCGCTGTTAAATATAAGAGTGGGAATAAGAGAGGGAAGAGATGTGCAATTCGGGAACATGCTCAAGCTGGCTTACCTCAAACGGTAGAGTTAGAAACATACCAGGGGATTCCAATTCAATCCCATCGAGGTGGCATGTACCAATGCCATCTCACTAGTCCCAGTGATCAATTTCTGTTCACAATTGATCATAATGATAGGACTAAGAACCAAAGGGATCACATAAACAAGAATAGTGTCTGCAAATACTAGCTGATAGAATCAAAAAGGGAGAGAACGATCCAACATGGGAAGTGAGATACACAGCAGACCCATAGAATGGCAGATGTCCTAAACAGCACTCTGGCCTCAGAATCAGCCCTTAAGGCATGCGGATCCAGCTGAAAAGCCCATGAGAGTATTTCAGGCATGGAAAGCCAAGACACTCTGGGAAAAAAAAAAAAAAAAACAACCTAAATGAAAGATCTCCACGAGTGAGATCCCAGTGGAAATAACGGGTCATCGAAGAAGGAGGTACCTTTCTCTGAAGGGAGGAGAGAACCTCCACTTTGACCATGGCCTTGTCTAAATATGATCAGAGTCAGTGAACTCAGGGGGCTTCCATAGCCTTGGCAGCTCATGACAAGAGCCTAGGGTGATTACTGATGCCATAAACAGGAGTGTCAATTTGTTAAGTCAACAACAGGAGTCACTGTGCACTTACTCCTCATGTAGGATCTTTGTCCTTAGTGTGCTGTACATTGAGATCTAATGCTATAACTAGTACTCACAGTATTTTTCACTTTATGTTTCTGTGTGGGAGCAAACTGTTGAAATCTTTACTTAATGTATGCTGAACTGATCTTCTGTATATAAAGAGAATCGAAAATGAATCTTGATGTGATTGGAAGGGGAGAGGGAGTGGGAAAGGGGAGGGTTGCGGGTGGGAGGGACGTTATGGGGGGGAAGCCATTGTAATCCATAAGCTGTACTTTGGAAATTTATACTCATTAAATAAAAGTTAAAAAAAAATAAAAAAATAAAAAAATATTCTTCAGGTTTTTGTATCAGATCATCATATCATCTGCAACAAAAGGAAATTTAATTCTTTCCTTTCTCAGTCCTTCATTTCTTTGCTGTGCTGGCTAACACTCCGAGTGCATGTTAACACAAAGTGGTGAAGGCAGTCATTCATGCCTTGTCCATTATCTTGGAGAAATGACTTAGTGTTTCATCATTAAACAGAATGAAAGGTGTACGATTTCTGTACATATTCTTTATCGCATTAAGGGAGTTCACCTCTATTTCTGTCATTCTGAGACTTTTTATGCCAAGAGTTGAATGCTGTCAAGTGCTTTTCCCTTCAGTGACTGATATGATCTTGTATGTTTCTCCTTTAACCTGCTAATAGGATAAATCATATTGATCTTTGAACATTGTGACAACCTTGCATCTGACATAAATCCCACTTATTAACGATGTGCATATACATGCCTTCTATGTATTAGTAAAATCTTTCTGAAAATATTTTGCTGAGCATTTTTATGTGTGTATATATGGAGAATATCGATTTATGGTTTCCCCTTTTTCTGTTATGATATTATTCTTATACCAAGCCAGGTTAACATAAATTCAAAGTGTTCCCTCTCCTGTTTTCTGGGAGACACTATTTAGAGTTGATGTGAACTCATGTGGGCCATGCGGCTTTCCTGTCTACACCCAGTGATGTTTTGGGGTTGCAGGTTCCCCTGGTACCCAGTCTGAGGATGATGAGGTAGAACACAAACCCAGGGATCTCAGTACCACATTGTTCTTGGGGGCCCGAGTTTGCTGATCTGCCTTCAATTCACCTTTTGTACTCGTCTCATTGTTCCAGGGTTTTTATTGGGAGAAGCATAATAAACGCACACATTCCCTTTTCTTAGGAGTGGACATCTCCCATAGGATTTTGACCAGATGACTTTTGGGTAGACAAAAATGTAAAGTGTTTAGATGACAGGAGAAAAGACAACCGATCCTACAAAATTGTTCTGTCTCAGACAAAAGGATTTCAAGTCTCTGAGTACTGACGAACAACGTACTCTGCCATCATTTTGGTTTGTATTACCTTCTTTTCTATGGAGTCGTAACACACACTACAAAATTTACTCTGTCCAAGTATACCATTCAGCGTTTATTACATTAAAAACTTCTGCAAACACCTTCACATTCTAATTCCAGAACATTTTTTAAGTTCAGAATCAAACCCCATGCCCGTTGCAAGTCATTCTGCCTTCCTTCTTCTCCACAGCTTCTCACTGACAAAATTTTTGCATATACAGAATCTCGTATTCTAGATAGTAAAGTGGACTCATGTAACATGGCCATTTACACCTCTAGGTTATTTTGTTAGCAAAATTTTCAAGATGCATCCATGTATCAGTACCTCTTTCTAGGGTTGGTTAATGCTGCATTGTGTGGATATATCAGATCTCATTTATATATTCATAAACTGAGGGGCATTGATTTATTTCTACTTTTTGACTATTATGAATACTTCTACTATGACAAATGGTACAAATACATTTTTAAAAAATTATTTACTTGAAAGGCACAGTTACAGACAGAGGGGGATGGGGAAGGAGAGATCTGCCATCTGCTGTTTCACTCCCCAAATGACTGTAATGGCCAGAACTGTACTGATCCAAAGCCAGGAACTAGGAGATTCAGCAAGGTCTCCCACATGGGTGGCAGGGGCCCAGGGACTTGGACTATTTTCCACTGCTTTCCCAGATAGAGTAGCAGGGAGCCGATTAGGAAGCGGAGCAGGCTGGACTCAAACTGGTGCCCATATGGGATGCTGGTGCCACAGGTGGTAGCTTTACCCACTTTGGCACAGCACCATTCCCAATGGTCCACGTTTTTGTGTGGGTATATATTTTTAATTCTTTTGATGATTCACCAAAGAGTGCTGGGTTGTGTGGTAATCTGACCTTTAACTTTGAGGAATCCCCAAGTGTATTCCAAAATGCCTGTGACATTTTTACTAACAGTGTTTGAAATTTTACTAATTGTGTATCCTGTAACCTTGCTGAACTCACTTAGTAGTTGTAATGCATTTGTGTGAATTGAATGTCTAACTTATTCCAATTTATATAGCCTGCAAATATAGCTTTACTACTTCCTTATCTTGGGTGCCTTTTAAACCTGTCTTGCTTAATTGGCCCACCTACAACCTGCAGTAAAATATTGAATAGAAGCGGCCAGGATGAACATTTTTTAAGTAATCTTAAAAACCGTTCCATCTTTTACCATTAAGTATGATAGATGTTCTGAATCAGACTGAGGGTTTCCCTTCTGTTCCTAATTTTTGGAGTGTGCTTACAATGATGGGAAGTTGGAGTTTATCCAGTGTTTTTTCTTGTTGACTGAGATGATCATGTGTTTGTCCTTCGTTCTAGTCAACAAAGTGATTTCCAATATTTAAGCAACCCTGGGATAAACCCTGCTTAATCATGATATAACCATCATATATTGCTGCATTTTGCCTGCTACTATTTTGTTGAGGGTTTTCATATCTATATTCACAAGACATTGATCTGTAGTTTTCTGGTGCTGTCTTTACCTAATGTAAATATTAGAATAATTTTCATCTCATGGAATGAGGTCAGAAGTGTTACCTTCTCTTCCAGCTTTTAGAAAAAGTTTAGAAAGGTTCAGTTTATTTTTCTTTAAGTGTTTCATAGAATTCACTGCTGGAACTACTTATGTCTTGGGTTTTATTTGTTGTACCAAGTTTTGGGAATACCATTCAATATTATAAGTCTATTCAGATGTCATAGTTCCTCAGTGCCAGTGACATTCCTTTCCAAAGTCTTCCATTTCATATGGTTTATCTGATCCACATCCATTAAGAAAAAATTAATAAGATTCCCCAGGGTTGGTGCTGTGGCGTAGTTGGCTAAATCTCTACCTGTGGCACTGGCATCCCCTTTGGGCTTCTCCTCTTCCAATCCACCTCTCTGTTATGGTATGGGAAAGTAGCGGAAGATAGGCCAAACGATTGGCCCAGGCACTTGTATGGGAGACCTGGAAGCAGCTCCTGGCTCCTAGGTTTGGATTGGCCCAGCTCTGGCTGTTTTGGCCATTTGGGGAGTGAACTAGGAGATGGGATACCTGTCTCTCTCTCTCTCTTCCCTCACTGTCTGTAACTCCCTCTCCTATAAATAATTTTTTGTAAAAGATTCCCTTATGAGCCTTCTTTCTGTAAATTTCATTGTAAATGGCTCTGCTTTCTTTTATTCAAGGCTTTGGGGTCTTGATCAGTCTAGCTAAGGGTTTCTTCTTGTTTGTTGTTTGATCTTTTCAAGTTTTTGGTTTTATTACCTCTAACTTTTTCTATTCTTTCATTTATTTTGGCTCTAATCATTGCTCTTTTGTGTTTTGAGTTTAATTTGATCTTTAGTATTGTAAAGTGAGAGGTTTATTGATTTGAATTATTTTATAAAAATGTATTTAAAAATATCCTCTGAACACCGCATTAGTTGCATGACATAGGTTGTGGAATGCTATATTTTTTATTTTTATTCATCTCAGAATATATTGTGATTTTTCTTTTTTTTTCCCTTGAACTCTTGCATATGTAGCAGTATACTGTTTAGTGTCTGCATATATGCAATTAATGATTTCTAACTCCACTTTATTATGATCAGTAAACAGATTTCATATAATTTCAATTTATTTTTTAAACATTAATGTGGTGGGGCTGGTGCTGTGGTGCAGTGGGTAAAGCTGCTGCCTTCAGTTCCAGCATCCCATATGGACACTGGTTCAAGTCCCAGCTGCTTCACTTCTGATCCAGTTCTTTGCTATGGCCTGGGAAAGTGGTAGTAGATGGCCCAAATCTTTGGGACCCTGCACGCATGTGGGAACCAGGAAGAGGCTCCTGGCTCTTGGCTTCAGAGGCACAGCTCCGGCTGTGGCTGCCAATTGGGGAGTTAACCAGTGGATGGAAGAGTGCTCTCTCTCTCTCGCTCTCTGCCTCTCTTTAACTCTGTCTTTCAAATAAATACATAAATCTTTTTTTAAAAAATGTTCATTGGGTTAGTTGGTTCATAGTGCCATTCCAATCTTTGATTTCCTTATCAGTCATCTGGAAGTTGTTCTATTATTGAAGGTAGGGTATTGAAGTCTACAACTACCAGTATTGAATAATCTATTTCTTTCCTTCAATTGTGCTTTACTTCATGGATTCTGAGACTCTACTGGAAGCTGCACTTTGTACCCTCTTGACATTTTTCCTATTTTAATTGATTCTGTTGTGACCTAAATGTAGATGCAACAATATTCCAAATAGATTTTGGATTTAATTAACTTTAAAAAAGCAACTTAATAACTAATGTTCTAGATAAGAGGCCAGAAACTTCCATTGTTAAAAGGCCAAATAATTACTCAATGTATGCCATATGGTTTCTGTCATAAGTACTCAACTCCACAGTTGAAAAGACAGCCATAGATTATATATAAACAGATGAGGATGATAATAACCTGGAAACTCTATTTACAAAAATCAGCAGTGGATGTGATCAGATTTACCAACTCCTCTACGTGAGTGTCTTCAAGCAGCGTAATTTATCAACAGGGTTCTCTTAACATTATTGTTCATGCTCTTTTGGAATATTCTTTCTGAATAGTTTTAACAAATAATTTTATTTCGTGAGCTTTCTTATTACAATGATTCTAATCTTTGCAATTCTAATCTGTCTTTGCAAGAGATACTTTTTCCTTATTTAATGCCTTTAATTCTAACACACATGTATGAATATACATTCCTAATTTTCTTCATTGGTCTTGTACTGGGAACTTGAATATTGACATGACATATAACAAGTGCAAAATAACATAGTATTCCCATCCTAAACTAAACAGCCTGAAGCTTGGATTCAAATGAGTCACATCTGTGTTCAGATTAAATCCCTGCAAATCAATTTTAAGAGTGCATCCTAAAATGTACCCTATTTGGCTGAGAATGCACTAAACCATGCATCAGAAATCTTTGGCAACTACTAAGCCTTCAAGATTCCAAGTCTACTCCTGAGATTTCTGAGGTATAGGGAAGGCAAACTGTGCCCATTCCTACCTACAGGTGTGACAACAGGAAAATTGAGCAGTAATTGATTACCGGCTGCTCAGCAGTATGAAGCAGTCTGCAGCAGAGTCTGAATGAATAAATAATCAAATCCCAGATATAAAGCAATGGAATGATAGATTGTTCAGGAACATTCTGTTACAGAGACATGCTAGCCAGAGCCGCAAGAATACCTTCATACTCTGGGAAAGGGAGACAGGGGTGCAAGGTATTTATCGCTATATTATCCCACGGCAGGATTCTTTTAAGAGCCTTTAATTGCTGCCACAAACCTCTTAGGTGAAGAAGGGATGCACAGGGGGCTGCTATCTTCACTTAACACACTCAGAAATGAGGGCCCAGGTGGCTTTGTGATGCTGGTGAGCTCACTCACTTCAGCTCCCCAGCATTGTTGTGTTAGAGCAACACATTGGCTGTGCCTGGTGAGGAAGGGAAGAAGGGTATCAGCAGCTACAGATGCTGCAGGGTTACAGGTGCCAGACCATGTGGTCAGGGTTTGACATGTTATCTCATTTATTCCCCTCAAGTAACATTATGGAGATGATTAATCAACCCATTCTACAGATGAAGAAACCAAAGTTATCAGTGGTTAAGAGACTTGGCTATACTGAACTCTTCCCTTATGATTCCAAAATTCTTTTAAAAACATTTCATTCACTTATTTGAGAGGTGAGGAGAAAGGCTGGAATTGAAAGAGCGAGACAGCGCACAAACCGAGTGCTAAGAGCACACTTTGCTGGTTCACCCACACAAACATCTGCAACAATTGGAGCCAAGCTGGGCTAAAACTGGGAACTCAACCCCCATCTCTCCAGTGGGCAAGAGGAACCCAATCTTTGAGCCATCACTGCTGCTTCCTAGGGTCTGCTCCAGCAGAAAGCAGGAACTGGGAACGGGAACAAGGTAAGGCACCCAGGCACTCTGATGGGGGACATAGACATCCAAGCCACTAGGCCAAACACCTGTTTCAAGACTTTCTATGGTTCCCTAGCCATTATAACTGTTCTGGTCTGCTTGGGAGTTGTACTTTGTGCCAAAATGGTGATTTTATTCTGGCTTACTGACCGGGACTGCAAATCTGGACAGCCTAAATTGGGCTTCAGTACTTAAAAAATGACCAAATTGAATAGCCAAAAAAAGAATGTTGCTTCTAATGACTTCTATGGATGAATTGGTCCTCCAGGGCAACAGTTGCCTACTTCTTAATCCTCCTTCGCTTGAATACAGACAACTGCAGTGGGAATACCTAGGAGGCTAAATGCTGTGAGCTGACAAGGCCGATGAAGTGCAGTAGGCGAAGTCTTAGTTAAGATAGCCCCTTGAGATCCCTAGCAGATATGTCTGATGTTATCTTACCCCTGTGTGTGTGGGTACCAACTGTGAATGTGATGCACTCCCAGGATCACGAGTTATTATGTGGCAAAGGGGGAGAATATGTTGCAGATATGATTAATGTTCCTATTCAGTTGGTTCGGAATTAAGAGATGATCCTGGGTGGGTGTGGATTAGTCAGCTGGAAGACCTTCCAAGAGGTACCAGGCCATCTTGGAGATAAAGATTCTCTTGCTGAGCTTGA
Organism: Oryctolagus cuniculus; assembly: GCF_964237555.1. Taxonomy (NCBI): domain Eukaryota; kingdom Metazoa; phylum Chordata; class Mammalia; order Lagomorpha; family Leporidae; genus Oryctolagus; species Oryctolagus cuniculus. The sequence continues at coordinate 80,692,687 of NC_091441.1, forward strand.
AGAACCTGCCGTGCTGTGTGACAGCCACATTTCAGGCACTGGCAGACACTGAAAATGACCTTCAGCTGACTCCTCTTAAGGACATGGGGACCACAAGCCTACAGTCCCAAGGTACTGAATTGTGTCACCAGCCACACAAGCTTGGAAGTGGACTCTGAGTTCCTAAAAAGGCTGCAGCTGGCTATTGCTTCAATGGCATCCAAGTGAGACCCTGAGCAGAGAATCTAGCCAGAATGTGCTGGATTCCTGAGATCCTAAGAGAATATTGTATGAGCCACTCCATTTGTGGTAAGGTTTATGTAGCAATAGGTAACAAACACAGAAGCACTCCCAGTCCCCTTTTGAACCTCTCCAAATCCATGGTCCAAGCAGCCACCAGGATCATCATTCAGCATCACACATTAGGCCCTGTCTCTCTCCACATGAAACTTCCAATGGCTTCCCTTTGACTGGAGTCAGCTCTGCATGCCCACTGGAGCTTTCAACGCTGTATATGGCATGGCTCCTGCTCTGCCTACATTCACTGTGCCATTCTTCTCTCTGTGCCTGCAGGCCAACCTCCAGCATCTTCCTTCATTTCCTCTAAGATACCAAGTGCTCCCCAAGTCCAGAACCTTCACACCTGCTCTGAAATGTTATGTGCAATATTCTTTATCCCACTCTACAGCACTTCATACTCATCATTAGATCCTATTCCCCAGTTTTCCTTATTTCCTGTATGAATTACAAGCCTTGACTTGTAAGTCAGTTACATCTCACAGACCTTAGTCACCGATCTGCATATTTCTCAACATTCTCTTCAGCCTCCCTTCCCCTACTAGATTTGAAGCACCCTGAGGGTAGGTACACACCCTTTCTATTTTCTGCTGAGTATCCCAAATTCTGAACGAGCAGCTATGTCTTTCATCAGTGATACTTACTGATCCTTTCCCCCCTTCTCCTAGGGGGTCAAGGTCAAGTTGCTTTATCTGACCTCTGGAATCATGTTGTAACGTGTTACTCACTTTAGCCCTGTAAGCCTGAGAGGCCAGGGTCATTATGACTTCTGCCAAGAAACTGTGAAGGACCAACAAATGCCTGTGCATATTTATCTGTCCCTTCCCAACCAACACTTGACACTGTCAACCCATGAGGTTGCAGTAGAGGAGCCACTGGCCGATTTTTACTTTTCCATAGCTTGTGAGCAACACAACTACCCTACTCAGGCACTTGCCAGGTAGGGGACAGAAGATTCTCTTAATGGTGGTGAGATTCAGGACTAAGCAATCATGTGGCAGAAAGAAAAAGGGTAACAGTCAATAGGATCAAATCTCAATAGGAAAGAAATCCTTAGACTAAGTAGAAAACAGCTAACCCTTGAGGAATTGGGTTGAGATTTGAAAGGTGGCGAGGTGGGGGGTGTTGTTACTCATCTGAAAATTGTTGGGGCAGATATGAGACAGGCTTCTTGAAGGCTGTTATTAAGAGCAAACTTTTTACTGTTTGCATCCCAATAGCTTGAGATTCTTCAATAAGCAAGTTCCCCCAGACAGTGGCTTCCCAGGTGCTAAGAGTTTATGTGAGGTTTGAAGAATTGGCTCTTGAATGCTCTTCAGTTTCATCTTTTAAGCTTCAAGCTCATGAAACATAAAGTAATCATTAAAACAAGGAGGGGGACAATGATATTCTTAGAGCATTTATAGTTTTATAATTATTTCACGGATGAGAGAGCTATTATCCGATAGCATCCAGAAATGTGAAAATTGTTCGTTTCAGATAAGCAACCCTGGTTCTGTTATAGTTTTTGATTAAAATAAAAACTTCGCAAGTTTTATTCCTCAAAGTATGATAGCTTCATGGGCAATTGAAATCAGCTAGCTCTATTGTTGGGTTTCTAATTCTAAGGCTTATAATAATATTTTTCGGAGTCAAACATGACCTAATACTTGGACTCCTGGAGCTAGCAGAGATGATAAAGTATTTCAGGCACAGCAGGTGCCCTGCAAGATCCTTTATTAAAAAGAGCTGCCATCCACATGCTTAGAGTATGACGGATTGTACAGAAATTAAGAGTGACACGCTATGAATTTATAGCATTATATTTTTCCCCCTAATTAAAGCTATGGGAACAGAACCTGGCTGGTGCTGGATGAGAGGAATTGTCTTCCCCGGCACCCCAGAAGATGGATTCTTGACCCGGTGTTCTTCCAATGAGGAAACCTGAATTAAACTATGAGCTGATGGCAAAAGGTAACTGATGTAATTTAATTAAAGCATCTCTCTTCTGTTATACCTTGATTCCCCTTTCCAACTTCGTATGTGGAAATTTTTTTCATGTGTAATTAGACTTGGTAATGTAGCTCTCCTATTGACAGAGTAAACTCTCCTAACAGTAATAGTGGCTGGCTTCCAACCATCCTAAGAGTTCAGAGCGATCCAGATTGTGAAGATGTGCACTTTAGCACTGACAGCGAAAATCTTGACAAACCACTAACAACTCCATGACCGCTGGTGAAGGTGTTGAATGACTACTTCTGCCTGTGTCTCAGAAGAGAGACAGAGCTATACAGAGCTCTACAGATGTCTCCTGAAGGAGGTGCTCAAGGAGCCCACCATGGTGCAGGAGCACCTGCATATGTATTTCAAAGGCTTTAGAAGAGAAAGAACGGGAGGCTGGTAAGCACAACACGTAGATCATATCTGAAACAGTTACTCAGGAATCATATGTGCCCAAACAAATCATAGACTCTGCAGGTGCACAATCTCACCTGTCCCATAAGGTTTGGTCATCAGGTCTTTCCCTGACCCACTCAGGCACACCCACATGTGTCCTTTATTCTCTGGACTTATAGCTCTTTTGTGTTGGTTGGAACTCAGAGGGACATGAAGAAGCAAACACATATACCCACACTTTAGACATACTTTCATGGTCCCAGCCCTGTGGTATACTTTAATTTCTTGAGAATCTTTAAAATTTTTTTAAAACCTTATATTTGAAAGGTAGGGATATATACATCATACACACACACACACACACACATATATATAGCGAGAGAGAGAATATGAATATGAATATGGGAGAATGAATGAAAATATCTATCCCCTGGTTCACTCCCCAAATGTCCATGCCAAAGCCAGGAGCCCAGAACCCCAAGTACCTGAACTATCACCTGCTGTCTCCCCATATGTGCCTCAGCAGGAAGCTGAATTGGAAGCTGAGGAGCCAGGACTCAAACCAGGCACTTGCATATGGCATGTGCATGTCCCAAGTGGCAACTTAAGTGCTGCAACAAGCACCCACTCCCTCAAGGTTCCTTAAATTTGTCTTTCTCCACTTGAGTGAATGGCATTATTATGAGCATGGACTTCTAAGTGAGACAGCTCCATGACTTCCTGGCTGAGTGATCTGGACAAAGACGATAACGAAGTCTCTTTACAAAAAAGGGCATTAGGAGTACCTATCCTCGAACAGTTTTTCTGAAGATGAAATGAAGCAATACATTCATAGTGTGCATATTTGGGACATACACTAATATTTATCATTATCATTGCTATATATGAAATCAAGACCTGAAATTGCCCCAATTAAAAATTACATTTGCAGAATGCTTAGATTGGAGTGCCAATATCACAAGGCAAGGCCAGGCCGCTTTCCTTCCCTTTCATTACTATTAATCTGTTTTCAACAGTGTTAGTGTCAGGGATGAGAGTTGAGAGTGTGCGAGCCAGAGTGAGAGAGAGAGAGAGAGAGAGAGAGAGAATGAATAGGGGGAAAAGATAGGTAAAATCAAAGTGAAAGAAGAAATATAGATGGAGTTTCAGAATGTAGGAATAGGAACGAAGGGGTGAGGCACTTCATTCTAAAACTTTATTCCTATCTTATCCCCTGAAACCACTAGCTTCTTTGACAGTTCCACTTAATGAGTCCTCAGATTCCCGCTTATACACTTTGGCAATCTCCAAATACTTGCTATCATTATGATTTGGGGCTGTGTCACTACTGAGCAAGAAATATCTTCCTTGCTGTCAAAATTCCCATCTACCCTATTGTCTCTGCCTTTCAAAGTGTTATGACTTCTTGGAATCCATGGCCCATTGATGGCAAACAACTAGGACTCATCTTACATTGAAGGAGGATGTCCTCTTGCATTACTGTGTTGCCTAAGTCCACATCAAGCAGTGTTAGCTGAAAAGAATAACTCATGTTTTGACTTCCTTAAGCACAGGATTGAGAAGACGGAGTTTGAATACCCTATATTGCTTTTATTCTTGTAATTATGGATATACCATTTATTTAGTTGTTATGAATCATACCCAGCCTTGATGTTATTCTTGTATACAATCGTTTCAACTATCCCTCCCAACTTTGTGAACAATACAGAGAAGAAAATTATTTTTTCTGTTAACAGTTCCACACAACTGCTTTGCATGATGTGCAATCCTGGTAATTTTATGTTGAGTGATTGACATCCAGCAGCAGAAATTAAGGTGTCCGAGTGAACAGAAACCAGCCACATGACATCTCTTCATTTCCTCTAGAAATTTTGCTCCCTAAACATCCAGAATACAACAGCTTATCACTCCCTTTAGTGTTGTTCAAAAAAAATTGACACGCATTTCCCATCCATATAAAGAAGACATGTCTAACTTGGTCTACAGAAGTTGTTCTCTGGAACACAGAATTACTGAATTTGTGTAGCTCAATGTTATTTCCTCATCTTGAAAACCACTGGGATTGGCAGGCCAGAAACTATAGTCCTTTTGAAAGGTAGCACATTCAAACTCCATGGGAACCACACTGAAAAGGGTGTTCAAAGCCAGGGTGCGCAAGAGCTTAGAACTGGCTCAAATCACAGCCAGTTTGGGAAGCAAGCAACTATTCACAGTGCTGCTGCTGAGCTCTCCCTACTCCCTATCGCTTCTCTCACTGGGTTCACGAAAAGAAACCAACATGGCAGGGCATGCGCCTCTGCACATCAGAGTAATGCGACTTCAGGGCCTCTTAGATGTAGGTGAGAGAGACAGGCTCTACACAGAGGAGCACAGATGGATGGTGTGTGTATTTGTGTGTGCATCTGAGAAGGTGCAGATGGGATCAGCTTTGCCATTTCAATTACTTGGGACTTTTGCTATTTTACATCAAGCCGGGAGGTATTGAAGTATTCACTTATTATCCAAGTAGCTGAAATGTAATTTGGGTAGTTCTAATAGGGCTACTGGTAGAGAAACATGGATGCTGACATTAAAGCACATGAAATGGATTTCCATTCATCAGACGAGATCAAAGTTTCCCAACTTTGGCACCATTGATGCTGTTGACCAGATAATTTATTGTTAGTGTTGTGGGCTTTCCTGTGCAATGGAGGATGTTTATCAGCATCTGTAGCTTCTACCAACTGGAGGCCAACAGTATCCTAGTTGTGACAGCCACATCTCCTCTACATACTGCTAAATGTCCCCAAGGGCAACATCATCATTTATTTGGAATTACTAGACCAGCTCCTTTTTTAGCACCCCGTATGATACAATTCCACAAATGACACACATGCCTCTTATATTTTGTTATTCATCACTACCTTAAGAGAAAATCTTGTACGTCTCAAGCAGCAATTGTTTTAAACATTTCTTTAGTGCATTAAATATTCATCAAGGTTTTGATTCTGAAGCATATCAACCTATATTAATCAGAGTATTTTTAAGCAAATAGAAGTATGAATCCAAATACAAACAAGTTATAACCATAAATCATAGTAAAACTGGCAGCATAACTGCAAATGAGTCTACAAAATAAATGAAAACACAAAAATATATTACAGAGTAAATATGTTTCTTACTGTATCCTTTTTGGGATTGTTATAAATTGAGTAAAAATGACAAATACATACGGTGGGAATTAGATACATAATATATTCTACCTGTCAAAATACACTAGCACAAATAGATTTATGAGCAGGTGAAACTCACTGCTACTGTCATTAATCTGGATTTGCAAACATCTTGACTTTCCAATGAAAAGGTGCAAACACACAAATAAAATCCTCATCAGCTTTACTTGAATGATAAAGCAATGTTAAAGAAATATCATACTGCAGGCTTTCAATCAAAACCTATACACCACGTATGACTAGGCATCCCTTCTAGTTATTGGAGAGTAGGCTACTGAATGACATGATATGAAGACAAAGTTGGACAAAGGATTTTATGGAAGTTTTCCAAGACACTGATTTCTTTTCTGTAGTACAGATAAGTGTCCAGTTAATTTTTTAAAACCAAGTAAACTATTAAATTAACACATCCAGGAATTTCATTTCAGGTATATTTATTCTCATAAGGAAGAGTTAGAAGTCTATAAATTCGCTTCATCATTACACTCACATTGGATAATTTGAGAGAATAGAGGCATTATATCAGATTCAATCATTATATTGCTCACTGTCACCCTGAACACAAGGACATTTTTAATCTAAGTTGAATAAATGTATTCTCAAACTCCTGATGCTCTCCTGTGCTCACAGTGTAAGTCTTCAGATCTGTTTTCACTGTAAGGAAAAGTTTTACAACTTCCTTTGTTAAAATTCTGGACTCTGTTAAAGTTTTTGGTGTTTTGCTTGATAATCGGGATTCTGTAATAGAAGAAAATCATTCCTGGACTAAATTGGAACTCTATGTATACCTTTGTTGTCAAAGATAATTCCTCATTTGTGGAAATATCTCTCATGCTTCTTTTCCAAGTACAATCACCATCCATGTCCCTCAGTTTCCAGGGAGGCTGGTTCCAGGTGCTCCACAGATACCAAAAGCTGCTGGTGACCAAGTCCTTTGTACTAATTTGTTTAGTGGGGCTGATGATGTGGCTCAATGAGCTAAGCAGCTGCCTGAAATGCTGGCATCCCATACTGGAAACTCACCAGTTCAAGTCTTGGCTGTTCTGTGTCTGATTCAGCTCCATGCTAATTGTACCTCAGAATGCAGAAGTATTTGGGTTTCTGCCTCCCATGTGGGAGACCATGATAGATCTCTGGGCTTCTGGCTTCAGCCTAAAGCAATCCCAGTTGTGCCCACTGGGAGAGTGAACAGTGGATAGATCTTTCTTCCCTGTCACTCCACCTTTCAAATAAATAAATAAATATCTTTAAAAATGGTTTAGCATTTTCATACAACCTATGTATATATCCTCCTGTATGCTTTAAACTGTCCATAGATTAATTATACCTTATACTATGTAAATGTGATTTAAATAGTTGTTAAATTGTATCATTTTGGTAATGAAGATAAATAGTCTGTCCATGTTCACATTAAAAAAACATTTAAAATATTTCTACACCACAGTGGGTTGAGTCTGCAGCTGTAGAAACTAAGGATCTAGATGACACCATATCATGATGTATGAGAATGTGTCGATGCATCTGCTCACTGTCCAGAATTCTGTCAAGTAGCCCCTATCAGCTGCTAAAGTACTTGTGAAAACATGAAGCATTGCACTTTTCTGGTGGATGTTTATCTCTTTTATGAATCTATACACCCAATCAAATGACTGGAATTACACACAAATGTTATCCCTCTATTATCTTGATACCAAAATCAGACAATGATACAACCGAAAAAGAAGGCCAATATCTTGAGTAACGCAGATGAAAACACTCAACAAAATACAAATCTAATCTAACCGTGTGCTGAAAATAGTCCACACAGTGATCGAGTGGGATTCATCCTGGGGATGCAAGGATGGTTCAACACATGTCAATCAATAAACATGATAACCACAATGGTAGAATCAAGGACAAAAAGTATATGATCATTTCAATAGACATAGAAAAGGCATGTGGAAAAATTCAACATCGCTTTGTGATAAAAAAACCTGAACAAATTATGTTTACAGAGAATGTACTTGAATGTAATGTAGTCCATATTCAATATGCCAGCAGCTAACAATATACTGAATGGGGAAATAGTAAGGCTTTCTCTTTAAGATCCAGAGCAAGACAAAGATGACTATGGTTGATTCTTTTATTCAACACAATACTAGAAGTCTTAGCCAGAGAAATTTGGCAAGGCAAAAAAAATAAAGGGAATCCATATCAGAAAAGAGGAAATCAAATCATCACTGTTGTGCAGATGATAGGTTATATTATACAGAACACCCCACAGACTGTACCAAAAGGCTAACAGAACTAGTAAAGACATTCAGCAAAATTGAAGGCAGGATAAAAAGTCAATTCTGCATTACTGTTATACACGAATCATAAATTGTATGAAAACCAAATCAAGAAACCTATCTCTTTCCAGTAGCTACAATTCCCCCATCCTCCCCCCCCCCCAGGAATACATTTATTGAGGAGGTGAAAGATTTCTACCATGACAATTTTAAAGAAGGGATAGAAAGAAAAATGATGAGGACATAAAAAAATGGAAAGACATCCTGTTTTCATGGATTGGAAGAATCAATGTTGTTAAAATGTCTACAATACCCAAAGCAATCTACACATTCACTACTCTCCTTACTACAATACCAATAATATTTGCCACAGAATGAAAAAAAAAATAGTACTGAAATTTGTCTGGGACGATAAAAGACCCAGAATAACGAAAGCAATCTTGACTAAAAATAACAAGGCAGGAGATATTACACTCCTGACTACAATGCATTACAAGGCTACAGCAATTGACTAGCAAGATACCAGCATTCAAACAGATACACAGACTAATGGAACAGATTAGAGACCTTAGAAGTAAATCACAGCCAAATAATTTTGTTTTAAAGATTTACTTATCTATTTGAAAGCAGAGTTAGAGAGAGAGACAGAGAGACACACAAAGAGAGGTCTTCTATCTGCTGGTTCATTCCCTAAATGGTTGTGATGGCTGGAGCCGAACTAGGCCAAAGCCAAGAGCCCAGAGCTTCCATAAGGTCTCCCATGTAGGTACAGGGGCCGTCCTCTACTGCCCTCCATGCCACCAGGAAGGAGCTGGATTGGAAGTAGAGCAGCCAAACTAGAACCGGCTCCCGTATGGATTGCTGGTGCCACAGACAGTGGCTCAGTCTGCTGTGCCACAATCTTGGCCCTGGCCAAGTGGTATTTGACAAAAGTTCTGGGAACATGTATTAAAAAAATAACGCTGGGAAAATTAGATAATCACACACAAATGAAGCAAACTAGATCCTTCTCTGACCATGTAGAAAAAATAGACTCAAAATAGATTATACATCTAAATTTAAGACTTGAAACTTTGAAACTACTAGAAAAAAAAAAAAAAAGGAAATGCTTTGGGACACTGGGGTGGTTATTACCTTTTTGGAACAGAGTCCCCAAGCACAGCAAACCAAAAAACCAAAGCAAAAGTAGACAAATGGGATTTCATCAAACTGAAGAATTAGCACACAGCACAGGAAACAATCAACAGAATGAAGAGAAAGCCTACAGAGTCAGAGAAAATATTTGCAAGCCCTGGATCTGATAAGGGGTAAATAACCAGCATAAACAAGGAACTCAACAGTAAAAAGTAACTAAGTAAAAAAGGGACATTGAAATTGAAATTGACATTTCTCAACATTAAGACATACAAATGGCCAGCAGGTACGTGAAAAAGTGCTCAATGTAGCTGTTCATCAGGGAAATGTAAATCAAAACCACAATGAGCTATCCCTTCACTTCAGTTAGTTTGGCTACAATCAAAAAGACTCGAGGAAGGAGTCAATGCACAGTGAGGTTAAGCTGCCTGCTTGGCACACCGGCACCTGTTGTTAGATTGCTAGTGCAAGTCGAGGCTACTCTGTTTCCGATCCAGCTTCCTGCTAATGTGCCGGGCTGAGCACTGGAGCTGAGCAAGGGAGAGACCTGGGATGGTGACACAGAGAAGGGAACAGTGTACTGACAACTACAACTCTAGCTCCCACACCCCACTGCAGGGCAAAGGGTGAGCAGCAGAGTTCCAGCAGAGCCTGACACTAAGGATGCTGGCAATCCTAGCCAGCAAGGAAGCTTCCCAGAGTTCACTTGGTGGCCTTGCTTTAGAGGACAAGCTTGTGTTGTCTCACCTCCAGAACCTGAGATTAGAGCCACTGTTGGAATCCACACTGCTCCAGCAAACACACAAGTCTCAGCTCATGCTTATGCCTGAAGCTGCAACAACACCATACCACCATTGTGCAAAAAGGTGAAACCCCATGAATCCAGCCAGACCTGGCACGTGGCTCACCTCCCGAGACCATGCAGTGTCTTGCACTACTGGAGGTAGGTAGTTCAGCACAGTGGAAGGTTATGCTTCCAAGACCTGAGGAACCAAAGTGCTTGTCCCCTGGGACATGGCGTCTGTCCTTTCCACAATCACTCCTCCCACCCACTCTGTCAAGCATGCACTACCACTGGGCATAAGGATGCTTCTCTCATGACCTACATCCCAGCCACAGCTGCCGCTGGCTGTCACTGGAACATGAAATCCCTGAGCCATATGTGCATGTCTTGTCTCTCTAGTACTCCTTCTTGCTTTCACTACTGGCTACTGTCAGCACTTCCCACTGCTGGGCCACATGTCACCTTTGAGCCTCAAGTTGTACCTCCTGTGATCCAAACCACCCACCACAGCTGCAGCCAGTCACAAGCGATGGGCAAACAGGCGGGGCTGTGGATATGCTTCCTTTATGTAATGCATACCACCAGGGCCCAAGGACACCCCTCCCACTTGCTTCCACTGCCAATAGTGTTGCCTTTATAGGGCCTGAGGATGTGTCTACCATTGTCCACACCCAGGCACTCCAACTGCAGCCACCAGAGGCCCCTGCTACAAATGACACTCACCCAGGTGGGGACCCAGGTCTACTATACCAGTGCTAGTGTGGCTTTTGCTGGAAGCTCTGACCTCCAATGGTGCTGGCCACACATTCAATTTCCACGTCCCTAGTGCCACTGCTGCTGGAAGTCTCCACTAAACAGTGGAGCTTCTCCCAGCCATGCCTAAGACAACATCATTCATGCTCCAGGTCCCCAGTGTCCCCACTCCCAATGTTAATGTGGGCTCACAGAGGGTTCCCTACCCCATTGACAAGTGAACCACATCCACCTGAGCCATCACTGTGCCTACATCCCTGTGAAGCCCTCAGAGACAGATTCTTATCTTGAAGCTACACATGTGACTCACAAAACCATCAATTATGGCATAGAGGCTATTCAGTGATGACGGTATGGTGCCCAGTTAGACCCAAAACCAGTGCAGCCTACCAAAGACTCTAAGACACATCTTCAAGGGAAAACCTTTTACTACAAAAAGCCACCTTCGAAAGCTGACAGTCTAATAGATGCACCAAATGCAGATACACAAACGAAGGATCACAAGACATACCACAAATAGCAAGGTGACACAGTCCCTCCCAAGGAACAGTAAGTCTTCAGCAATAGACTCAAGAGAAAAGGGTCTTGATGAAATGTCTGCTAAAGAACTCAAAAGAATGATTCTAAGGCATCCCAATGGAATGTAAGACAGAGAGGTGGATAATTCAATAAAATTTGAAAGATGTCCTGAAAGGAATGAGGAATTCAGAAACAAACTATAGATGAAAACAACCCATACACAAATTTTAAAGCTAAACAAAATCAGCAAACCAAATGAAAAATAACACTGAGATTCAACAATTAATCAGCTTAAGCAGAAGAAAGAATTTCTGAAATTGAAGACAAGCCTTTTGAAATATCCCAGTCAGAAAAAAATTACAAAACTGAAGCCCCTAGGATTACTGGACAACACTAAATGCACACATATTTGAATTATGGGAATTCCAGAAGAAATAGAAAAAGTTATAAAAATGTGTTTAATGAAATAATAGCTGAAACATTCTCTGATCTTGGGAAAGATATTGACATTCAGGTACAGGAGGTCCAAATGACTACAAATATTTGACCAAAAAAGGTTCTTACTGCAACATACTACTGTTAAGCTGTCAAAATCTGAGACAAAGAATTCTAAAGACAGCAAAAGAAAAAGTGGCAATTTAAAGGAGCTCCCAATAGACTAACAGAAGATTTCTCAGCAGAAACTTTATAGGCTAGGAATGAGTAGGATGACAATATTCAAAATTCTGAAAAAAAAATTTCTAATCAAGAATACTATCACCAGCAAATCTATCCTTTAGATGTGAAGGAGGAATAAAGACTTTCTTTGGCATGCAAAAGCTGAGGGAAGTTACCATCACTTGACTGGCCATAAGAGAAATGCTTATAATAGCCCTACTGGAAGCAAAGACAGTAATTGCCATCACGAAAGAAACAGAACACCGAAGAACGGAACTCACTGGTAAAGCAGATAAAGACACAAGACAAAGCAATCAAACCCAGCTATTATAGAAAATCAACAAACCACACACACACACACACACACACACACACACAAAGAGAGATGGAAAGATGGAAAGCAACAAACTATACAAAACAATAAAATTCCAGAAGTAAATTCTTACTTACCAATGATAATCTTCAGTGTAAATGGATTAACTTCCCAGCTCAAAAGATACAGAGCAGCTGAATGGATAAAAGTACAAGACCCTCCTCTATGTCACATATAAGAAACCACTAGTAAGGATGTACTTAATCTCAAAATGAAGGGTTGGTAGAAGATACTCCATGAAGACGGCAGCCAAAAGTGATCATCAGCAATGTACTCAGCTAAAGTAGATTTTAAGTCAAAACCTAAAAAAAGGGGAAATAACCGCTCTAACAATGATTGAGAATTTTAACGCTTCACTTTCTCCAATGGATAGATCATCCAGACAGAAGTATTGACAATAAATAAGAGTTAAATTGAGCTGCAGGGCCAAGTATTTGGTACAGCAACTGAGGGGTCACTTCAGCCATCTATTTCCTTATTAGAGGGCCTGGGTTCAAGTGCTGGCTCTACTCCCAGTTTTGTCTTCCTGCTAATACACATGATGGTCTAAGCAGTCAGGACAATGTTACCCATGTGAGACCTGGAATGAGTTCCCAGCTCCTAGTTTCGGCCTGGTCCATGCCTGGACTTTATGGGTATTTTGGGGGTACACCAGTGCTTGGGGTAACTCCCTCTTTCCCTCCCTCTCCGCCTTTCAAAAAATCTATAAGTTACAATAAACAATATACTGTAGACCAAATGGACTTAACAGATATTTCATCAAGCAGAATTCACATTCTCATCAGTACATGAAACATTTTACTGACCTAACGTATGGTCTATCCCGGAAACAAGTCTCAACACATTCAAGACAACAGAAACTGCATTGTGTTTATTCTCTGATAATGGAATGCAACTAGGAAGCATCAAGAGGAATTTCAGAAAGTATATTAACATATGGTAACTAACATTGTGTTCTTGAATAACCAATGGGTCAAAGCAAATCAAATGAACTTTTTTTTCCCAAACAAATGAAAATGTAAACAACTTATAAGGTACGATGAAAGCTATAATAAGAGGGAAGTTCATAGCAATAGATGACTACACCAAAGAAATTAAAGATTTCAAACAAGCAATCTAAAAACACCACTCAAGGGATTAGAAAATCAAGAACAAAGCAAACTTGAAGTCACTAGAAGGAAAGAAAGATGTAAGCAGAAACAAACTAGAGACTAAAAAATTATAGCAAAGATCACCAATATGAAGATCTGTTTAAGATTTTTTTTTATTTGAAAGGCAGAGTTATAGAGATAGAGGAAAATACTCTATTTGTTGGTTCACTTCCCAAATAGCTGCAATGGCCAGGACTGAGCCACACTGAAGCTAGGAGCCTGAGTCTTGATCCAAGTCTCCTATCAGGGTAGCAGGGCCCAAGCACTTGGGCCATCTTCCACTGCTTACTCAAGTACATTCTCAAGGAATTGGTTCAGAAATTGATCAGCTGGGACTTGAACTGGCACTCCAATACACAATGCTGGCATCACAGGCCATGGATTAACTCATTGTGCCACAATGCTGGCCTGAATAGCTGTTTTTTTTCTAACCATAAACCAGATCAACAAATCTTTAGCCAGGTTGCAAAACAAACAAACAAACAAACAAACAAAAAACCTAGATGAACAAGGAGACATTGTTCATCTAGTTCTATGCCATAGAACTACAAAGGATCATTAGCAAGTAGAATAAAAAACTATGTATCAAAAACTGGAAAACCTTGATGAAATAGTCACGTTCTGGACACACGTCGCCTATCAAAACTGATACATGAAGGCAGAAATTGGATCAAACCAATAATCAACTTTGAGAATACGTTAGTAATGAACACTGTCCCCTGAAAGGAAAGCTCAGGACCTGATGGCTTCATGCCGAGTTCTGGAAAAATGTTAAAGAAGAACTAACACCAATTCTTCTCATACCAATTCTTCTCAAAAGTATTCTAACAACCTGAAAATGAGGAAACTTCTTCAAATTCATCCTATGAGGCCAATGTTCCCCTGATGAAAAACCCAGGCAATGAAACAACAGAAGCATAGACCAACAGCCCTGGTAAACACTGATGGAAACATTCTCAGCAAGATACTAGCAAACCATATCCAACTGCAAACCTAGGTTATACACCATGATCAAGTGGGAGTTCTTCAAGGAAGCAAGGCTGGTACTACAGATTCAAGTCAACAGATGTAACACAGCACACCAAAAGACTGTAGGAGCAAAACTGTGTGATTATTTCACTAGTAAATGCAAGAAAATCATTCAGTGAAATTCTGTGTCCCTTCATGATAAAAAACCTTCACCAAATTAGCTTTAAATAGAATGCTCCAAAAAGCAACACAGGTTACATGTGACAAGTTAAGTACCAGTGGTGAACAGGTAAAATCATTTCCTTTACAATCTGGGAAAGAAACCCCTAACATGCCCACTTTCACCCCTCCTATGCAACAAAGTTCTAGATACCTTAGCCAGAGCAATTAGGCAAGGGCAAAGAAATACAGGACATCAAACCTGGAAAAGAGGAAGTCAAACTATTTGTTTACAAGTGAGACAGGATCTTATATTTAGAAAAATCTAAAGACTGCACCAAAAAAACTGTTTCAACTCCCAAAGTCATTAAGCTTGTAGGAGACAAAAATCAACATATAAACAGTGGTACTTTTATATGCCAATAATTAACCATCTAGAAAAAAAAAACAGAAAAAGGCTATCCACAAGAAAATAAAACATGGGAAAATTTAATCAAGGGAACAAAAGATCTGTACAAAATTATAACACACTAAGGAAAGACATTATAGACTACACAAAATTTGGAACATCCCATGATCATACATTGGAAGAATATAATTAACATGTACATATGGCCCAAGGTGACCTACAAATTCAATGTAATATCCATCAAAACACCAAGAACATTCTTTACAGTACTAGAAAAAAATAAAAATTCACATAGACCACAAAAGACCCAGAACAGCCAAAGCAATCATAACAAGCTGAACAAGCTGGAGTCATCACAATATCTGACTGCAAAACATACTACAGAGTTTCCCCAATGTTCTTTGTAGTACGTTTTGAAGTCAAGTATTGTGGTGACTCCTGCCCAAATCTGTATATATTAAATGCATGAAATTGTATTCCTTAAATCAAATAATTAAAAAACATACTACAAAGATAGTGATCAATAGCACAGTAGTGACATAAAAACAGACAGGTAAACCAATAGAATTAACAGAAAATGCACAAAGTAATCCATACTATTAATGTCAACTGATTTTCCATGAAGTCCACAGACAGTGGAGAAAGGATAATCTTTTTCAATAAATGGAGCTGGGAAAAATGTATATCCACATGAATGAGAAGAGACCCACCAATTCCTATCACCATAAATAAAAATAAACTCAAAATGGATACAGGGCCTAAATGTCAGATCTGAAACTATGAACCCGCTAGATGAAAATACTAGGGAAAATTTCTAGATACTGGGCTAAGCTAAGCATTTTAGACAAAACTCAAAAAGCATAGAAAACAATAGCAGAAAAAAATAGGCAAATGAGATTATATCGAACTAAGAAGCTTCTGCATAGGAAGGAAGGAAAGGAGACAATCTAGAGTAAAAATATAACCTATAGAAATGGAGAAACTATTTGCAAGCTGTACATTTGATGATAATATTCAGAATGTATAAGGAATTAAGAAAATTCAACACCACCACAAATAATCTGATTAACAATTCTGTAAATGATTTAAGTAGATATTTCTGAAAATATACAAATATTCAATATCACTAATCAGGGAAATGCAAACAGAAGCACTATAGGATACAATCTTACTCAAGTCAGAAAGGCTGTTGTCAAGAAGCCAACAAAAACCACAACAAATGCTTGTGAAGATGCTGAGGAAGGGGAATTCTTACACAGTATTGGTGGGCAGTTAAATCAACACAGTTATGAATGGAAAAAGCAGTCTAGATAGTTGTCAACAATCTGAAACCAGAAACGCTATTTGATGCAACAATCTCACTAGTAGGTATATACCCAGATGTAATGAAATAACTTTGTTGAGAAATAACCTGCATTTTCATGTTTATTGCAGTGCTACTCACGATAACCAAGATATACAACAAGCTGTGTATCAGTGGATGCATGTATTGGGAGTTTATTTAGAGGGCGCCTATCAAGTGATCAGTTCTACTACATGGTCTTGATATGTCAGAGGTCTATTTGCTTTGCTTCTAAAAAATGCTGTATGTATGCGTACACACAGAAAGATACAGACACATTGGAATTTTACTCAGCAACCAAAAACATGAAATGCTTTCATTTGCAGTAACAGGGATAGAAATGGAGAACATTATGTTACATGAAATAATCTAGGCACAGAAAGATAAGTATTACACATTCTTTTTATTGTAAGTATTAGTTATCTGAAAGGCAGAGTGGGAGGAAGTGGTGGAGGGAGAGAAGTAGAAGGAGATAGAGAATGGTTAATTATCTTCCATCCACTGATTCACTCCCCAAATGCCTGTAACAGCCACAAATGGGCCAAGTCAGTCAGGAGTCTGGGACTCAATCTGGGTCTCCCATGTGGATGGCAGGGATCCAAGTACTTGAATCATCACCTGTTGCTTCCCAGAATGACCATCAGTACTGAGCTGGAATTCAAAGGACAACCAAGTTGGAAATCCAGGCATTCTGACAGGGGATGTAGGCATTACAACCACTGAGCAAATGCTTGCCTCAAATATTTCATGCTCTTCTTCATTTACATAAGCCAAAAAGGCTGATCATACAAAAGTAAATAGTAGAATGGAAGGCAGTGGAATCAGAGGGTAGATGGCAGGTTTCAGCACACGGAAGGGGGACGTGGTCCAATATTCTACAGCATTAAACAGTAGCTGTAGTTCACAGAAATAATTCATGTGTTTCCAACTAGGTAGAGAAGTGTTGGAAGGTTCTGAACACCTAGAAACATTATTATTTCATGAGATGGAAATGTGAGTTACTCTGACTTTACCATTAAACACTGTATACATGTATTTAATTATACAGTATTGTACAAATAAGTACAATTATTACATAGAGTTAAAAATAACACTAAAACAATTGTATGCTATTTAATACTCTCAACATCCTATCAGGGAAGTATAATCTCACAGCTGAGAAATCTGACAACCCAGAAGTTAAGCAACCTGCTTAAAATGACAGAGGGGCTGGTGCTGTGGCGCAGCAGGTAAAGCTGCCGCCTGTAGTGCTGGCATCCCATAGGGACGCTGCTTCCAGTCCCAGCTGCTCCATTTCCAATCCAGTTTTCTGCTATGGCCTAGGAAAAGATGACCCAAGTCCTTGGGCTCCTGCACCCGCGTGGGAGACCAAGAAGAAGCTCCTGGCCTCAGATTGGCACAGCTCTGGCCACTGTTGCCATCTGGGGAATGAACCACTGGATAGAAGACCTCTATCTCCCTGGCTTCTCTTCTCGGACTTTCAAGTAAATAAATAAATCTTAAAAAAAAAAAAAAAACAACAAAACACCAGAGCTGTTAAGTGACACGGGTAGTATTTGAACTTAAGTTTGGCCCAGAGGCAATTGCTGTTCATTAGGACATTTTGCTGCCTATCAGGATCCTTGACAATATTTGGTAAATAAATTCAAAAAAGAAAGAAGTTTGGAAAAAATGAAGAAAGGAGCAATGAATATAGGACATGTTCTGTCATAAATGTTGGCTAAGTAACTGGGTAGAATCTAACTGCGACACCAAGAAAAACTGTACTATACACATTACTGAACGAAAAATTATACACACTGAAGTACATGACATTTCTAAGTGATTTTATGTTTAATAGCTTTTAAACATAGAAGTAGTGAAATATTCTTTGTAGCATTGGCAAAACTGCTGGTGCTATACTAAATGAAAACAAGAGTATCAAATAGCACCAATAAGTACTGTGAGAAAAATATGAGACACAGTTATGAGTCGCACACCTAATTTTACATGTGCTCAATTTTACATTAAGAGTTTAACAAATAATTCAAATAATTTAATACTCTCAAAATGTTATAATTTGAATACATGTTGAAATGACAACTATTTTGCTTTTTATAGTAGATATTCAAACCTATAGTACATTTTTCTCTTACAGCACATCCCAAATAAACTATTCCACATATCAAATCATTGTGTAGCTAGGTGCTACCATCTGGGGAAGGTGTAGGTTTTAAGTACGATTTTCTTTAAACATGGTTAATCATTCCTATGTTTATATGTAATTGTATAAGCAAAACATTGTAAGGAATACACTAACATAGTCATTGTAATTATCTTCTTAAATGTTTGTCTACATAAATATGTACACAGGCATATATGTATCTCACCTATCTGAAAGGCAGACACATCTCCCATCTACTTTTGACACCAATCTGCCAACAACCGTGGAGTTGGAGATAGGTTGACATCAGAACCCAGGATCTCAGTTCAGACCTCCAACATGAGTAGCAGGAACCCATCACTTACTGCCTCACAGGGTGTCCATTAGCAGGACGCCGAAATTGCAAGCAGAGCCACGACCCAAAGCTAGGTACCCCAACATGGAATATGGGTATTAAAAGCAGCTTTTTACCAGTAGGCCAAAAACCCACACCCTTACTCTTTAGGTTAAAGAGATACAGGTACATTTTCTTCATTCTTTTAAAAAAAAGTTGGAGAATTATTATTTTTAGCATCAAGAAAATAATTTCAAACCATACAGTCTTCCTGTATGTTTTACTTGGAAAAAATACTATTAGAAGAAAAAAAAATGAATTTATGAGCCACAGGAGAATGAATTCAACATGAGATTCTTGGTGCATGTCCTAAAACTAACACAATAATACGGTTCTGGTGGGTTGTAAGGAGATATAGGGGACATAGAGCCTTTAGAAATAATGCTCCACCACCTAATATGAAAACTCCTAGTGACTCCAGTTCACAGTAATGGAAGGCTAGCTTTTCCAGAAAAATCGCCCATGGAAAGCAACAAAAAAATACATCATAAATTATCAAATAAGTTCTCTTTGAAACAATGACAAAAAGAAGATGCAGTAAGAAGGTAACAAATTAAACAAAAACTCAAAGAAAATCAGAGGAGGTAGAGAATGGAAACTTTATCATAAAGGTACTCACTAATCTTCAAATTTAGATTTTAACTTTGAAGTGATTTTAGAAGAATTTGGATCACAAAGAAAAATACATTGGTGATTTTATCAGGAGACTCCACAACAGTATGGGACTATAACAGGCTGCATTATTTAATTCTGACTCTGTTCTATCCTTGATAACTAGAAAGAAGAAGATAATGAAAATAAAGAAGATACCAATGACACAGGAAATCAACCAACAATAGAGAAAAGTAAGTGAAATCATGGTGCATGGTTGGAACCAAAACCAATAAAATTAGCAAACCACTGGTTAGATTGACCCTGAAGAGAAATCATATATTGCTGAACCAGAAATCAAAGAAAACATCACCTACAAATCCTACATTGTAAACGAATAAAATAGCAGCAACAATTTTATTTCGGTATGTTTGAGAGCAGATTAAATGAAAACACTATTTTGAAAGATGCAAATGACCAAATTCAGTTTACCAAGAAATACACGACCTGAATAGTTCCCTATTAAAGACATTCTGCAGGATGCCTCAGGCCCAGCCATTATCATTCTCTTTTCAGCCAGCAACTAATGATGAATTCACACCTAACTCCACATGGACTTCACCAGAAAAGAAAAAAAAGTGACTATTTGCCAACTTAGTGATTGCGGAATTATCCCAGTACCAAAACCAGGCAAAACATTATTAAATCATATCATCACATATAAAAATAGTAATATATTATAGTCAATGTGTGTTTATCCCAGGAACTCAAGGTTAGTTTAACATTTGAAAAAACCAGTATAATTTATCATATTAAAAGAATAAAAAAAGAAAAGACAAATGAGCATCTCAATACATGCAGAAATATTTCCAGACACAACTCAATACTGATTTATTACATAAATTCAATGTCCATTCATTATAAAAATTCAGGACTGCTTCATTATAATGAATGGCAAGCTAGCCATTGAAGGGAAATCCTTCAACTTGATACATGGCAACACAAAAAACCCCTAGCTCTTAAGTGACCCATGGATTAAATAAGAAATTACAAGGGATATTAGAAAATATTTAAAGATGAATTAAAATGAAAATACATTTGCATATCAATAAACATCATAAATCACATGAACGAAAAACAAAAACCATATGATCATCTCAATAGATGTAGATAAACATTGCTTCATAATACAAACCTTAAAAGAATTTGGTATAGAAGGCCACAATAATAATAAATCAACAGCCAGTATCATGTTGAGTGGGCAAAGCTGAAAGTGTTTCCTCTTAGATACGGAACAAAACAAGAAAACAAGGATGTCTGCCTTTTTTTTTTTTTTTTTTGACAGGCAGAGTGGAGAGTGAGAGTGAGAGTGAGAGTGAGAGTGAGAGTGAGAGTGAGAGTGAGAGTGAGAGTGAGAGTGAGAGTGAGAGTGAGAGTGAGAGATGGAGAGAGAGAGAGAAAGGTCTTCCTTTGCTGTTGGTTCACCCTCCAATGGCCTCTGCGGCCGGCACGCTGCAGCTGGCACACCGTGCTGATCTGAAGCCAGGATCCAGGTGTTTCTCCTGGTCTCCCATGTGGGTGCAGGGCCCAAGCACTTGGGCCATCCTCCACTGCACTCCCGGGCCACAGAAGAGAGCTGGCCTGGAAGAGGGGCAACCGGGACAGAATCCGGCGCCCCAATTGGAACTATAACCTGGTGTGCTGGTGCCGCAGGTGGAGGATTAGCCTAGTGAACCGTGGCGCCGGCCAGATGTCTGCTTTTTAAAAAAAATTTTAAAGATTTATTTATTTGAAAGGTAGAATTATAGAGACAGAGAGATAGGGAGCAAATGCGAGAGATATAATACAGAGAGAGATAGAGACAGAGACAGAGACACCCAATTTTTTCATGCTCTGATTCACTGAACAAATGGCTACAACATTCAGAGCTGATCCATGCTCAATCTAGAGCCTGGAATTCCATCCAGGTCTCCCACATGGGTGGCAGGAGCCCAAGCACCTATGCCATCCTCCACTGCTTTTCCAGGGGCATTGGCAGGGAACTGGATTAAGAAGTGAAGCACCCAAGACTTGAATGGGTGCTCATATGGGATGCTTGTGTTGCAGTAAGTGGCTTAACTCACTGTCTCACAACACCAGCCCCAAATAAGTCTACTTTCAGAACTCTTATTTCATATAGAATTGGAAGTATTAGTAAGAGCAATTAGAGAGGATAAACGACATGAAAACTGGAAGTCAAAATATACATGGTTCTGGTGACATGATGTACAAAAAAAACCCCATTAGAACTGATAAACCAATTCAGTAAAATCACAAGCTACAAAATAAGAAACCAAAAATGTATCATTTTTATATACCAGTATCACTGAAAGAAAAATTAAGAAATTCCATTCATAATAACAACAAATTAAATACTTAGGAGTAAATTTATCCAATGAAGCAAAAGATCTCTACATTGAGAATTATAAAACCACTGTTCAAAGAAATCATAGATAACATAACAAAGAATATTTCCTGTTTGCAAATCAGAATATTGTTAAAATGTTCATAGTACCCAAAGCAATCTAAAAGTTTAGTGCAATATATCAAAATACAAATGACATTCTTCATAGAATCAGTAAAACAATCTTAAAAATTTATACAGAATCACAAAGGATCCAGACTAGCCATGGAAAACTTCAGCAGAGAAAAAAAAAAAAAATCAAACTGGAGGCATCACAATACCCGGTTTCAAAGCATACTACAATACCTGATTTCAAAGCATACCTCAAAGTAATTAAAATAGCATGGTACTAGAATAAAAAATGGCACATAGATCAGCGGAGCAGAAAAGAAAGCCCGGAAGTCAATCTCCATATGTACAGTCCAGTAATTGGACCAAAGTACCAACAACATACAATGGAAAAAAACAATCTTTTCAATAAATGGTGCTGGAAAAACTGAACATGCACACATACATACACACACATACATTTAGAAGAATTAAACTCGTTACCTCCCTCTCATTATATGTAAGAAAAAAAAAAATCAACTCAAGGAGCTGGTGCTTAGGCACAGCAGGTTAAGCCACTGCTTGTGATGTTTACATTCCATACTGGAGTGTAGCTCAAGCCCCAGCTGCTATACTTCTGATCCAGCTTCCTGCTAATTTACTTGGGAAGGCAGCACATCATGGCCCAAGGGCTTGGGCCCCTGCCACCCGTGTGGGAGACCTAGATGGGTTGTACTTCATAGTTTCTGCCTGGCCCAGCACTAGCTGTTGTGGCCATTCAGGGGAGTGAACCAGCTCATAGAAGACACCCCTTTCTCTCTCTCCCCACCCTCCATTCTGTCTTTCCCTGTCTCTGATCCTCTTTCAAAAATACGTAAATCTTTGAAAAAAACTGAAGATGATCAAAGATCTAAATATAAAACCTGAAACTGCTAGAATGAAACATACAGGACACACTTCAACACACCAGCGTATCTAATGACTGCTTGGATAATACCCTAAAAGCACAAAGAAAGCTTAACTCAACAAATGGGATTATAGTAAAGGCAGAGGCTTCTGCGCAGCAAAGGAAATAAGAGTGAAGAGGCATTCAACAGAATGGGGGAAAATGTTTCCAAGTTGCTTATCTGACAAAGGATCAATATGCAGATTATGAGGAACTCAACAAACTCAACAACAACCAACCAACCAATCCAGTTAAGATATGGGCAAAAAATGTAAATAATCAGTTCAAGAAAAAAAAAAAGGCTTACCAATCTATGAAAAAATGTTCAGTATCACTAGCCATGAGAGAGATGCAAATCAAAACCGTCATGAGCCAACACTTCACACTGGTCTGAACAGTTGTTATAAAAAAAGAGTAATAAACGCTGGCGAGGATGAGGTTAAAGGGGAACTCGTATACACTGTTGGGGAGAATGTGAGTCCAGTCACTATGGCAAACAGTTTGAGTTTTCTTTAAAAAACTAGAAAAAGAAATTTTATGTGTTCCAGCAATTCTACTACTGCATACACCTGCACAAGATAGGAAATTGTTGTACCAAAGAGATACCTGCTCCATCATGTTGAAACAAGAGCCAAAATACGCAATCAATCAAGGCATCTAACACAAAATGATACAAATGAAATCCTGTCAACTGTAGCAAAGTGGGTGGGACTAAGGGACATATGCTAAGTGAAATACATCAGATATATAAAGACAAATGCTGCATATTTCTATCCTATGTGGGAGCTAATTTGATTTAAAAATCTCAGTCTGAACAGACAATGTTGATTAGTGGGGTCTGAGGAGGGTGAGGATTGAAGAAGTTATAATAAAAATTAGCAAAAGCAGCTTTTTAAAAAAAATTGTCACAAATATACTAGGATGATATGTTAATAGGGGAAATAGGATGAGAGGGTTTATAGGAACTTTGTTATTACTTTACAATATTTTTATAAATTTAAAACTTATGAAATAATGTTTCAAAAATGAAAGCATAGTAAACAGGATGCAGCAAAAGCAATGCTAAGAAGGATGTTTATAGCTGTACCTGCGTGTTTTAAAAATAGTTCTGAAAATAATATAACTACAACTTACGGCATTAAAGTTGAGCAAAATATTAAAGGAAGCAGAAGGAAATAATATAGAACAGAGATGAAGTATAAAACAAGAAAATAGGAAATACCACGGAAGCTAAGAATCAGTTCATTGAAAAGATAAAAATGAAACAAACCAAAGACCAAATTTTTAATCAGATTGCCTAAGGAAAAAGAGAAGATTCAAATGAACAACATCAAAGAGAGTAGCAGCAGCAACACTGGGTTTCCAGGAATAAGAAAAGTTTATAGGAATAATTGTATACCAACAAATTTGATAACCTCTACAAAATGAGCAAAAACTTACAAAGGCAAAAGCGACCAAAACGGATGAAGGAGTAGAAAATCAGACTAGATAGATAACTTACAAGGAGATTGGTTATGTAACCAAAAACCTCCCAGCAAGAGGTAAAGCAAGATGGCAGCTGAGTAAGAAATTCAGTGACCTTCTATCCCCAGAGAGACCATTTTGAACAGCTGTGCATGCAATAAGTAACCTTTCCAAAAGCGAAGGGGGGCCAGCACTGTGGCACAGCTGGTTGAAGCCTTGGTCTGCAGCGCCGCATCCCATATGGGCGCTGGTTCATGTCCCAGCTGCTCCACTTCCAATACAGCTCTCTGCTGTGGCCTGGGAAAGCAGTAGAAGATGGCCCAAGTCCTTGGGCCCATGCACCCATATGGGAGACCCAGAAGACTTCTCACCAGGACAACCTCTCAGACCTTGTTTAGCAGGAATACAGATAATGGCTATCAACCATAACTGAATGGAAAAATGACCATTTCACCCCATATAGTAAATTTTAAAGTAATCACAGATCATTAAACTTGTAGTAGTATAATATTCTTAACCACTTCTACCCAAATTTAAAAAAAAAAAAGGCTTATTTATTTGAAAGTTACTGTTCCAGGAAGAGAAGGAGAGATGAAGTCTCTCACTCACAGGTTCATCCCCCAGATGGCCACTACAGCTAAGGAAAGGGACAGGCTGCAACCACGAGCCAAGAGCTTCTTCTAGGTCTTCCACACAGGTAGCATGGGCCCAAGCACTCAGGTCATCCTCTGCTGCTTTTCCCAAGCCATTAACAGAGATCTGGATTGCAAGTAGAGCAGCCTGGACACAAACCGGCACCCATGTAGGATACCAGCACTGCAGGGAGTAGTTTTTCCTGTTACACAGTGCTGGCCCCTCCAAACTTTTTAAGAACAAATCCCAACTCTTCTGAGAATAGTCAAAAACAACTGAAAGGCAGAGAATCCTCTCAAACTCCTCCTTGGAGGCCAGCATCAGCTTATTTCCAAAACCAGAGAAAGATACAGCAGAGAAAAACAACTACAGACAATATCCATAATTTTCAGATGCAACGATCTTCATTAAAATACTAGCTAAATGAATCTAAGAACACACCAGAAAGATCATTCATTTGACCTACTAGGATTTATCCCCAATATGCAAATTATTCAACACACACAAATCTGTAAATGTAATACACATGATCAAACTAAATAAAAACTGTATGATTATCTCAATACATACAAAGAAAATACTTGACAAAATACAACATCCTTTCACAATAAAAGCCTTATGCAAATTGGGTATAGAAGGAACATTCCTCATCAGAATCAAGACAATCTGATACAAACCCACAACCAACATCATATCAAAGGGGAAATGGTGGAAGCATCTCCACTAGGATCCAGAGCCAGGCACAGATGCCCATTCTTACCATTGTTATTCGATATAGTTATGTAACTTTTAGCCACAGCCATTAGGCAAGAAAAAGAAATAAAAGGGATACAAATAGGAAAGGAAGAATTCAAATTATCCCTGTCTATAGATAACATGAGCTGACACGTAGTAGAACCAAAGACTCCACTAAGAGATAACTGGAACTCCTAAGATAATTTGGCAAGTTTACAAGATACAAAAATCAACACTCAAAAATCAATAATGTTCTTATAAACAAACAATGCCATGACTGAGAAAGATGTTGTAAGATCAATCCCACTTGCAATAGCTCCAAAAATTTTAAATACTTTGAAATAAATTCAAACAAGGGTGTGGAAGACCTCTACAATGAAAATTATAAAACATTAGAGATATAGAAGACAAACAAAAAAACAAACTGTCCATGTTTGATTAGAAAACTTTTCACAAAATGTCCATGCAGCCCAAAACAATTTACAGATTTGATGCGATCCCAATCAAAGTAACAAAGAGATTCTTCTCAGATCTGTAGAAAGTGACCTTAAAAATCATATGGAATCAAAAGAGATTCTAAATAGCTAAAACAATCCTAAGCAATAAAAATAAATCTGGAGGCATCATACTACCTGATTTTAATACATGTTACAGGGAAGTTATAAGCAAATCAACTTAGTATTGACACAAGAATAGACACATTGACCAATGAAACAGACTAGAGACCCCAGGAATTATTTCACATATCTACAACAAGCTTAATTTGGACAAATGAGCCAAAATCAGTCCTTGGAACAAGGACAGCCTCCTCAAAAAACAGTGTTGGGAAAATTGGATCCTTGCAGACAGAAATACGAAGCAAGGCCCCTACACCCTAAAAAACAAACAAAAAAACCAAAACAACAACAACAAAAAATCTCTTAAGGGATCTAAACCTGAAACTATCAGGTTTAGAGGAATTACTTGAGGAAAATATAGGGAAAACATTGCAAGACTTTGGCATAGTAAAAGACTACTTGGATAAAACCCCAGCAGCACAAGCAATATAGGTAAAAATAGAAGAATGGGATTTTATCAAGCTAAGA
Source organism: Oryctolagus cuniculus (assembly GCF_964237555.1). Taxonomy (NCBI): domain Eukaryota; kingdom Metazoa; phylum Chordata; class Mammalia; order Lagomorpha; family Leporidae; genus Oryctolagus; species Oryctolagus cuniculus. Next base: position 80,719,553 of record NC_091441.1, read on the forward strand.
AGCTTCTACACAGCAAAGGAAACAGTCAACAAAGAGGCAACTGACAGAATGGGACAAAGTATTTACAAACTACACATCTGATAAAATATTAATATCCTGAATGTAGAAAGAGCTCAAGAAACTCAACAACAAAACAACCAATTCAGTAAGGAAATGGACTAAGCACAGGAATTGGCATTTTTCAAAGGATGAAATACGAATGGCCAACAGACACTTGAAAAGATGCTCAGGATGACTAGGCATCAGGGAACTGCAAATAAAAACTACAGTCAGGTTCAAATGGCTATCATTCAAAAATCAAAAAATAACAAATGATGGTGGTTGTGTGCGGAAAAAGGCACGCTAATACACTGTTGGTGGAAATGTGAACTCATCTAATCATTATGAAAGACAGTATAGATTCCTCAGAAATCTGAAAACAGATTAAGACATGACCCAGCTATTCCACGCCTGGAAACTTGCTCGAAGGAAATGAAATCCACATATGAAAGATTTATCTTGGGGCCAGTGCTGTGTCATAGTGGGCTAAGCCTCTGCCTGCAGTGCTGCCATCTCATATGGGTGCTAGTTCTAGACCCAGCTGTTCCTCTTCCAATCTAGCACTCTGTTATGGCCTGAGAAAGCAGTAGAAATGGTCCAAGTGCTTGGGCCCTGGCACCCACATGGGAGACTCGGAAGAAGCTCCTGGTTGCTGGCTTTAGATTGGCTCAGCTCTGGCCGTTGCAGCTATTTGCGGGAGTGAACTAGCAGATGGAAGACATTTCCCTTGGTCTCTGCCTCTCTGTCTCTAACTCTACCTCTCAAATAAATAAGTAAATATTTTTTAAAAAGAATTGTCTGTACCCCCACGTTTATAGGAGCTCAAGTCCCAATAGTTAAGATAAGAATCAACCCAGATGTCCATAAACTGATTATTGGATTAAGAACTTGTGCTATGTATAGAAGATGAAATACTGCTCAGCCTAAGATCCTATCTTTTGGAACACAATGGATACAACTGGAGACCATTGTGCTTAGTGAAATAAGCCAGTCCCCAAAAGACAAAAGTCGTATGTTTTTCCTGATTCATGGTAAATAATATACAGAGTATAAATAATATGGCCGGCGCCGCAGCTCACTAGGCTAATCCTCCACCTTGCGGTGCCGGCACACTGGGTTCTAGTCCCGGTCGGGGCACCGGATACTGTCCCGGTTGCTCCTCTTCCAGGCCAGCTCTCTGCTGTGGCCCGGGAGTGCAGTGGAGGATGGCCCAGTGCTTGGGCTCTGCACCCCATGGGAGACCAGGATAAGTACCTGGCTCCTGCCATCGGATCAGTGCGGTGTGCCGGCCACAGCGCGCCAGCCGCGGTGACCATTGGAGGGTGAACCAACGGCAAAGGAAGACCTTTCTCTGTCTCTCTCACTGTCCATTCTGCCTGTCAAAAAAATTAAAAATAATGTAACATATAATTAGTGAAACTCAAATTTTCAGACTTATCATTTATAGCTCTTATCTGTACTCGTCAAGAGTAGTGACTTTTCTACTACTTACTACTTGTTGAATTCTTCATTTAGTTTAAGGTTTAGTTTGTGATTAAAAGGAAACGGAAAGTATGTCATTATAAAAATTAAAAGAAGAGGAGTATGGAGGGTGGACATGAGTGAGAGGGAGTGCATAGGGGAAGTATCATTGTGGTCTTAAAACTGTACATAAGAAATACATGAAATCTGTTTCTTTATATGAATATTATAAAAATAACTTCATCAATATCTTAAGAGATAGGCAATAGAGAAAGAGGCAAAACAGGACATAAAAAATTTCAAATGTGGGCAGGAATAGAGTTCAAATGTAGAGTTCTTCACATCGTTCTTTTTCTTTGTTTTCCTATCTTTAAAATTAATGTTAAATTGCTGTCATTTCAAAAGACCTTGTTATAACCAAAAGATTTTTGTAAGCCTTGTGGTAACAACAAAGCAAAAAAAATAAATATAACAGAATAACCAAAAAAATAAGGAATCATAATACACTATTAGGGGGCTAGCATAGTGGTGTAGTGGTTAAAGCTGCCGCCTGCAGTGCTGACAACTCATAAGGGCACCAGTTTGAGTCCCTGCTGCTCCACTTCCGATCCAGCTCTCTGCTGTGGCCTGGGAAAGCAGTGGAAGATGGCCCAAGTCCTTGGACCCCTGCACAAGTGTGGGAGACTAGAAAGGAGCTCCTGGCTCCTGGCTTCGGATTGGCGCAGCTCAGGCCATTGTAGCCTTTTGGGGAGTGAACCAGCAGATGGAAGACCTCTCTTTCTGCCTCTGCTTCTCTAACTCTGACTTTGAAATAAATAAATCTTTAAAAAAAAGGTTAGTGGAAAATCGAATTGGAAGATAATTTTATTTAAAAAATTAGGGAAAATCATTTAATCACTAATGGAGACTATAAGAAAGGGAGAAAGAAATAAAACTATAATGCAGGAAAGCAAGAATTGCAATGGCAGTAGTAAACCCTTATGTATCAATAATTTTCACAAGTGTAAATAGATTAAATTCTCCAAGTAAAATATAAAGAATAGCTTAGTTGAAAAAAAAAACTATATACTGTTTCGAAGAAACTCATTTCATCTCCAAGGATACCACATAAACTCTAGAAGAATGGTATAGGATATCCCATGCAAATAGAACCCTAAAAGAAGCAGGAATAGCCATAATTATATCAAAAGCATTAGGAGGATAGAAGGAGGGTCACTCTATAATTATCAAGAATTCACTTAAGCAAGAGCAAACAATAACTTAAAATACACATGCATCCAATATCAAGTCTCACATATATAGATCCAGAATTTACAAACTTTAATGGAAAGATCTCTTTCAACACAATGACAGTAGGGAGCTTTAATATGGGAAGTTTTGAACTGGGCAGGTCATCAAAATAGAAAAGCAATCCATCAATAGCAGAGTTAAATTCTACCCTAAATCAACTGTAACTAACACACATGAACAGAACATTTTATCCAACAGCTGCAAAATACATTCTAATACACGGACCATTCTCTAGGGCTGAGCACAGTGTCAGTTACAAAACAAGTTTAAACAAATTTATAAATATTAAAATCATAAGGTATCTTTTCTGATGGCAATGCAATAAAACTAAATTTAATAACAAGAAAAGCCTTGAAAACTATATGAATAGATTAAGCAACATATCAACAAATGAATGAAGAAAGAGATTAAGAATGGAATGTAAAGATTTCTTGAAATACCAAAATGGTCATACACTTTACTGAAATCTACAGGATACAGAACAAACAGTATTCAGAAGGAAGGTCAGAGCATTCAATATCTACATAAAATTAAAGTAGAAGTATCTCAAAACAAAAAAAGCATCTCAAACAGCTTACTTCTACCCTGAAGGAAACAGAAAAGCAAAACACAAATAAAATTTCAAATTAACAGAAGTAAAGAAATAGTCAAACTCAAAGCAGAAATTAAACAGAGACTAAGAGAATAAAAAATATGAAAATACACACAAAAAATGAAATGAAGAAGTGGATTTCCAGAAGGATAAACAAAACTGATAAACTTAGCAAGACAAGAAAGAAAGACACCTAAAATTGGCAAAGAATATTGAGATATTAAAACTGACACCACAGAAACAAAAAATGTTAGTTTATCATGAATTATATAGCCACCAGTTTGATAACCTGGGATTAATTCCTAGAACATATATTACCAAGTTTGAATTTTGGAAAAAAATAGAATGCATAAAAAGAGCAGTAACAATTAAGGAGGTTGAATAAGTAACAGAAAGTCTCCTATTGGGTGGCAGATGACAGCTCAAGGACTCAGGTCGCTGCCACACACATGGTAGACAGGAATTCAATTCCCCAGTTCCTGACTTCAGTCTGCCCAGCCCTGGATGTTGTAGGCATTTGGGGAACAAACCAGTGGAGGGAAGATCTGTCTGAATCTCAATCTCTCTCTCTGCCTTAAAATCTCCTACTGGGGCTGGCACTGTGGCACAGAGGGTAAGGCCGCCGCCTACAGTGCTGGCATTCCATATGGACACCAGTTTGAGACTTGGCTGCTCCACTTCCAATCTGGCTCTCTGCTGTGGCCTGGGAAAGCAGTGGAGGATGGCCCAAGATCTTGGGCCCTTGCACTCACGTGGGAGGCCTGGAGGAAGCTCCTGGTTCCTGGCTTCAGATAGGCACAGCTCCAGCTGTTGTGGCTGGTTGGAGAGTGAACCAGCGCATGGAAGACCTCTCTCTGCCTCTCCTTCTCTGTGTAACTCTGACTTTCAAATAAATAAATCTTAAAAACAAAATCTCCTAAAGAAAAGCCAGGTGACCTCATTCTGGAATTATACCAACCTGTTGAATAATATCTAATACCAACTCTTCTTGATGTAATACATAAAACAGAAAAGAAAACTCTTTCAAACTCTTTCTGTGAAATCAGCACTGCGCTGCTGTCAAATTTAGACAAACATGCTAAATAAACCATCAATATTCTTAATGGACATAGATGGAACAATTTTGAACAAAATGCTAGCAAAATAAATCCAACAGCACACATGGAAAGATCATTCATAATTATCAAGAAGGATTCAGTAATAGTTCAAAAAACTGAAACACCACATCAACAGTGTGAAGAGAAGAATTGTATGATTATCTCAAAAGATGAAGAAAAGGTATTTCATGTAATTAAATATCCCTTCACGACATAGGCTCTGATCAAATTAGATATGTAAGAAGCATACCTCATACATAATGAAACTAATATATGACAAGTCAATAGCTAAGATCCTAGTGAGTGAGGAAAAGCTGTAGGCTTTCTCTCCAAGATTTGGAACAAGACAAGGATGACTATTTCCACCACTTTCATTCAACAGAGTAGTTTATATCTCAGACACACTAGGTACAAGATAGAAATTAAGAGCATCTAAATTGGAAAGGGGCAAGTAAAATTGGTTACTGTTTGCAGGTGACATGATGTTATATAAAGACCACCACAAAGACAGCCTTCAAAAACTTCAAACTAATAACTGATTCAGCAAAGTTGAGTATACAAAGTCAGTGAACCAAAATCAGTAGTGTTACTTTATGCTGAACGAATTCTCTGAAAAAGAATTCAAGAGAGCAATCCCATTTTTAAAAAACAGAAGCACACAGAAATAAAAATTTAACTAAACAGCTGAAATATATCTAAGATGAAAACTTTAACACTGATGTAACAAATTAAAGATGGCACAAAGAAATGGAAAGCGATGTTTAGCTCATGGACTGAAAAGATCAGCATCCTTAAAATGTCTATATTGCTCAAAGCAATTACAGATTCAGTGCAATCCCTACCAAAATACCAATGGCATTTTTTCCCACAGAGCTATTTAGAACACTAATAAAGTTTGTACAAAACCACAGAAAACCTTGCACAGCCAGAGAAATTTTGAACAAAAAGAAAAAGAGCAGACAACGTAGCACTGTATGGTTTTAAAACATTTTATAAAACTATTGGGGCTTCCATAGCCTTGGAAACTCATGACTGGTGCATAGGGAAATTACTGATGCCATAAACAGGAGTGTCAATTGGTAAAGTCAACAACAGGAGTCACTGTGCACTTACTCCTCATGTAGGATCTCTGTCCTTAATGTGCTGTACACTGAGGCTTAATGCTATAACGAGTACTCAAACAGTATATTTCACTTTGTGTTTCTATGGGGGTGCAAACGATTGAAATCTTTACTTAATGTATACTAAACTGATCTTCTGTAAAAAAAAAAAAAGAAATTATCAATTCCCAACTTGACTCTCACTGGGATTAAACATGACAATAGGTCTGATCTGATTTCATCATCATTTAAAAAAAAATCATCTATTATTTTTCACTTTATGTTTCTGTGTGGGAGCAAACTGTTGAAATCCTTACTTAAGGTATACTAAGCTGATCTTCTGTATATTAAGATAATCGAAAATGAATCTTGATGTGAATGGAAGGGGAGAGGGAGTGGGAAAGGGGAGGGTTGTGGATGGGAGGGACGGTATGGGGGGGGAAGCCATTGTAACCCATGAGTCGTACTTTGGAAATTTATATTCATTAAATAAAAGAAAAAAAAAAACTATTGCAATTCAAACAGCATAATACTGTCAGAGAAACAGATCACAGACCAGAGGAACAGACTAGAAATCCCAGAAGTAAACCCATACAAAATAGAAAACTGGTCTTTGACTAAGGTGCTAAGAACATACATTGGAAAAAGAATTTTATTTTCAATAAACAGTGTTAGGAAATTAGATAATCACCTACAGAAGAGACTAGAGCCATATCTTGCATTATGTATAAAAAAATCAATTCAAAATAAAGACCTAAAATATAAGACATTTATCTATGGAACTACTAGAAGAAAACTTAGTTGAAATGCTTTGGGTCATTGGAATGGGCAAAATTTTATTTTATTTTTTTTTTGGTTGCATTCCCAAAGCAGATGAATCAAAATGAAGTACAGAGAATCTGATTTTCAACAAACTAAGGGGCTTCTTGCACAGAACAAACAAACAGAATGAAGTCTACCTACAAATTAAACAACCAGCAAATACAAGGAACTCAAACAGCTCAACAGCAAGAAGACCATCCAATAATAAAAGAGCAATAGATTTAATCAGTCATTTCTCAAAGGCAAACATATAAACGTCCGAGAAGTCCTTGGAAAAAGTGTTCAGCATCACAGGTCATCTGTTAAGTGCAGATTAAAACAATAATGATTTATCACCTTGTCCCAGTTAGACTATTAACAAAAAGAAAAAGGATAACAAGTGCAAGCCAGGATGCAGAGAAAGGGAATGCCTATACATTGTTGGAGTGTGTGAAAAGCAGTGAAACCATTCTGGAAGACAAGAAAGAGGTTACTCCAAAAAGTAAACAGAATTACCATAGTCTCAAACAATACCATTGGGTATATCCAAGACAAATTAGCTAAGTCTGTCGAACAGCCATTTGTAGTTTCATATTTATTGCAGCACTATTCACAATAGCCAAAACATGGAAACTTAAGTGTCCATCAACTGATGAATGCAAAAAGTATGGTGCATATGTAGAATGGAGTAATATTCAGTCATAAAAGTGTGAACTCCTTTCACTTGCAACAACAAGGGCAGAAATGGAGGTCATCAAGTGAAATAAGCCAATTACAGGAAGACAAGCCCTATGGGGCCAGCATTGTGGTATAGCAGATTAAGTCACCATCCAGGATGGTGACATCACATTTGGGCGCTGGTTTAAGTCCTGGCTGCTCCACTTCTGATCCGGCTCCCTGCTATTGTGCCTGGGAAAGCAGAAGAGGATGGCCTAACTGCCTGGGCCCCAGCACCCATGTGGGAGACCTAGATGAAATTCCTGGCTTTGGCCTGGCCCATTCCCAGTATTGTGGCTATCTGGGGAGTAAACCAGATGGAAGATCGGTCTCTTCCGTCCTCTCCTCTTTCTGTAAATCTACCTTTCAAATAAACAAACAAGTCTGTAAAAAAAGACAAGTGCCTCATGATTTGATTCATATGTGGCATCTCAAACAGTTGTCTCACTGAATTTGAGAGTAAAATGGCAGTAAACAGAGCAAGGTAAGAATACAAAAGATGGAGAAATCAGGAAAGGTCATTTAATGAGGGTCTTAAGCCGCAGGTAGAAATTAATCCAAAACTATGGGGTTTTATTGCACAGTAGGGTGACTATAGGTAATGTATTGTGCTTTTTTCTAAAAGAAAAAGCAAAAGCTAGAAAAAAGTTTTGAATGCTTTTACCATAAAAAGAAATGATAAATGGTGTGATAGATAAATGTTTGGTGTGATAGATAATTTTACACTAACTGGAGATTCTTCAATATAAAACAATTATAGCTACATCCTATGATTCCACGGAAATATGTTTTAATTTTTAAGTCAGTTAAAATTATATAAATGTATCTTAGTTTCCTAAAAAAAAACTTCCAACCATGAAAGGCCCATGATCATATAGCACCATGATTGAATTCTAACGTTAATTTAAAAAGAATTAACACCAAACCTTCAGATGCTCTTCCAAAAATTAGATGAGGACATATTATAACTCATACCATAAGGCTAACATTATCATAATAAAGTTAAAAAAAGACTAGATGAACAGAAAAAAAATCAGACTGATAATGCTCACATATTAATGCAAAGTAAATATCAAAATACCAAACAACTGAATTCAGTAGTTTGTTAACATCGGATTTGTTCTTGGAAACACAGATAGTTCAACCTATGAAAACTCAATGTATCATATTAATAGAATGAAGAAAATCTACATAATATTATCAATTGATGAAGATAGTATTTGCCAAACTTCAGCATCCTTTAATGATGCAAACACTGAATAAACTAGACATAGTGGGGACTTTCTCAACATAGCAAAGGCCATATATGAAAGCAGCATCATAGTTAAGGTTCAAAGACTAAGAGCTTTTCTCCTATCAGGAACAAAAAAAAAAAAATGATGCCTGTTTTTCCCACTTCTATTAAACATATTACAGAAAGTCTATCTAGAGCAATCAGACAAAGAAATTCTCCATACATATATGGAAAAAGTATAATCATTTCTATTTTGAGATAAGAGTATTTTATAGAGAAAACTAAACAATCTACAAAAACCAGTTAGTATTTAGGAATGAATTTACCAAATTTGCAGGATATAAAAATAAACATACCCAATCAGTTGCATAGTATACATTATTGATGATGAATACCAACAGGAAATTAATAATTTAACTCTTTTACAATCACATCCAAAAACAGGCTACCTAGGAACACGTAAACCACATAATGAAAGACTTGTATACCTAAAACTGAAAAAAAAAATGCTTAAAGAAATCAAGACAAATGTAAATGAGAAATGACATCCCATTTATACGATTTGATATATACATACATACATATATATATATAGGTATATATATATATATATATAGGTATATATATTGAAAGGCAGAGTTGCAGAGAGGCAGAGGCAGAGGCAGAGAAAAAGTCTTCCATCCACTGGTTCACTCCCAGATGGCTGCAACAGCTGGAGCTGAGCGGATCTGAAGCCAGGAGCTTCTTGCACGTCTCCCTCATTGGTGCAGGGGCCCAAGGACTTGAGCCATCTTCTGCTTTTCCAGGCTATAGCAGGGAGCTGGATCTGAAGTGGAGCAGCGGAAACTAGAACTGGGCTTTACCCTCTATGCCACAGCGCCACCCTCCAAGACTTAATATTTTTAAGATGACAGTATTACCTAAAGCAATATACTGATTAAGTGAACTCATTAACAAAATCACAGTGGGGTTATTTGAAGAAAAGGAAAAATCCATTTAAAGTTTATATGCAATCTCCATGGATTCCAAAAGACAAAACAATCTTGAAAATGAAGAACAAAGCTCTAAGCATCACACTTCTAGATTGCCATAGAAAGATAGTATTCAGAACAGTGTGGTACTGGAGTAAGGATAGATGGATAAACTAATGGAACAGAAAGCAGATTTCAGAAACAAACCCTCATAATTATAACCATTTTACCTTTTTCAACACCATTCAATTCGGGAAAGGATGATTTTTTTTTCAACAAATGACACTGGGAAAATTGAGGGTACACACACACAGGCAAAAGAATGAATATGGGCTTTTGCTTTACTCCATCTACAAAATTAACTCAAAAAAGGTTCAGACACCTAAAGATGATAGTTGCAACCATAGCACACTTAGAATACTTGGGAAAATCTTCCTGACAGCATACTTTAGAGTGATTTTTTGCTGTGACACCAAATGCACAAGTTAAAAAAAAAAAAAAAAGGAGTAAAGAATATAAAAAATAGACTTTATAAAAATTAAATGCTCCTGTAGGCCAATGAATATTATCATAAGAATGAAATCTCAATTTAAAGAATAGGAGAAAATTCTTGAAATATTATCTAGTAACGATTTAATAGCCAGAGTATCCAGTTTTTACAATAACATGCTTCAAAACCGGAAAAAGAATTTCAACAGATAAAGCTGCAAAGAAAAAATAACCAGCAAATACATGAAAATATGTGCAGTGTCACTAATCTCTAGGAAATTTCAAGTTAAAATCACATTGAGACGTAATTTCATATGATTAGGAGGCTATTAAAAAAACAAGAAGAATAAGTGCTTGGGGCCAGCGCTGTGGCGCAGCAGGTTAATGCCCTGGCCTGAAGTGCCAGCATCCAACTTGGGCACCCATTCTAGTCCCGGCTGCTCCTCTTCCAATCCAGCTCTCTACTGTGGCCTGGGGAAGCAGAAGATGGCCCAGGTCCTTGGGCACCCACATGGGAGACCCAGAGGAAGCTCCTGGCTCTGGATTGGTGCAGCTCTAGTCGCTGCGGCCAGCTGGGGAGTGAACCAGCTCTCTGCCTCTCCTCTCCCTGTCTAACTCTGACTTTCAAATAAGAAAAGTGCTTGTGAGGATGTGGAAAAATTAGAAATCTTGTGCAGAGTAGATGCAAAATGAATTTGCAACTGCAAATTCAAAAATTCAGGAAGTATAACAGAGAATACCAAGGTCTGCTGGAGGAGAAGAATGGGGAATTACTGTTTGATGAATACAGAATTTGTTTTGGATAATGATGAAGTTCTAGGTATAGATAGTTGTGATGGTTACTCAACATTATGAAAATTAATGCTACTAAAATGCCTATAGAAGTGGTTAAAATGCTAATCTTCTATTACATGTTTTGCTACAAAAAACCACTAACACAAACATTTTATTTAAAGGTGTAAGGTTAATAAGTTCGGAGAAGATTGTTTTCCTCTTACCATTTAATCAAACATTGCACTGGATAGGTGAATGAGAAAACTAGAAAATGAAAGCCAAATAGATTAACAAGGAATAGTTAAAAGTATCCTTGCAGGTTACATAATTAAGTAGATAGAAATTCCTAAGGAATCTAAATGAAAATCCCTAAAACTAGTAAGTAAATTTAATAAAGATTCCAGATCCAATGTTAGTGTACAAAACTCAATTGCACTGTAGTATAGAAGTTACACAGCCCAGCACTGGGGCGTAGTGGGTAAAGCCACTGCCTGCAGTGCCAGTATCCCATATTGGTACTGGTTTGAATCCCAGCTGCACTACTTTCCATCCAGCTCTCTGTTATGGCCTGGGAAAGCAGTAGAAGATGGATCAAGTGCTTGGGCCCTTGCCCAAGCAGACCTAAAAGCAGTTCCTGGCTCCTGGCTTCAGATGGGTGCAGCTCCGCCCATTGCAGCCAACTGAGGAGTGAACAAGTGGATGGAGGACCTCTCCCTCTCTCCTTCTCTCTGTGTAACTCTAACTTTCAAATAAATAAATCTTAAACTTACAAATAGTTTTAAACAAAATCTAAAATCACTACTTTCTCCAACATCAAAACTACAAGCAACATACACAAATAAGTTTCTTTAAATATGTGTAAGATCTGCACAATAAAACCACTAAAAACATTACTGGAAGAAATCAAAGAAAATGTAAATTATCAGGCGGGCATATAATATTCATGAATGAGAACACCAATAATTAAGATATTATCAACAAATAGATACAATGCAAACTCAAGAAAAATGCACTCTTTAGAGTACAGATTATTTCACAAGGCATAATATTTGTGAGCTTCATTGGTGTTATACCCTGTGTGGGCATTCTGTCCCTTTTTTGTTATTCAGAATATTCCATTCTCTCCTTTCTCTCTCTCTCATTCTTTACCGATTCTACTAGAAGACATTTTGGATTACTTAAGATGTGAGTAGTTTTGAATAAAGCTTCTACTGATACTGTGCAGATTTGTGTGGTCATGTTTTCATTCCGGTTGAATAAAAAGTTTAGAACATTTTGGGATTATATAGCATATATACATGACAGTCATAAGCTATTTTTCAAAGTATTTTTACTATTTTGCCTCCCATCAGAAATACTTCAGAATTCTAATTGTTGTATATTCTTGCTGACACTGACAATGAAAATTCTGAGAGAAAGGTTAAATTTAATAAGAGAAAGTAAATAAATGTTTGGGATGGCACAATAGATTATACTCCTACCATTTGGATTATCATTAGACATGTGATGAAATCAAAACCCTATAGAAACCCTTATGTGACAAGCCATGGTAGTAGCGTTAGTAGGGGCTACAGTTCCAGCAGTTCGCACTGTCTGCCACTGATTTGGTGAATGGTACAAAATGTGGTGTCTGTGGCTTGCACTTGAAGATCTACATTTTTAAAAAAGATTTATTTGAAAGGCAGAGTGACAGAGAGAAAGGCTAAAGGAGAGAGGAAGAGGGAGAGAGGAAGAGGGAGAGAGGAAGAGGGAGAGAGGAAGAGGGAGAGAGGAAGAGGGAGAGAGGAAGAGGGAGAGAGGAAGAGGGAGAGAGGAAGAGGGAGAGAGGAAGAGGGAGAGAGGAAGAGGGAGAGAGGAGGAGGGAGAGAGGAGGAGGGAGAGAGAGGAGGGAGAGAGAGGAGGGAGAGAGAGGAGGGAGAGAGAGGAGGGAGAGAGAATCTCCATCAGTTGGTTCACTCACCAAAAGGCCACAACAGCTGGGGTTGGACCAAGCCTAAGCCAAAAGCTTGGGAATCCCACCAGATCTTCCACATGGGTGCCAAGGCCACAAGTACAAGAACCATCATCTGCTGCATTCTCAGGAGCATCAGCAGGGAGTTGGATTCGAAGCAGAGCAGCTGGGACTCAAACTGGCACAGATATGGAACACTGATGTCACAAGTGGCAGCAATCAGTTGCATCACAATGCTGACCCCATGCACTAGAATTCTCATGTGATTCCTAAGGTAGTAACACAAGACAGGCAGGAAGGCAGTTTGTCTCCTTGCTTTAAGGGAGTCCTTGTGACATCAGGACAAGCTGATACCACTGGGAAGGTGAAAGGACTTGGATCCCTATAAAAATGGGTAGACAGGAGAATTGCTCAAATTCCTCACTGGACTGGGGACTTCCTGCTCCTCCTAGAGTCACCTGGGCAAGCTATCAGAGGGATTTTGGCCATAACGAGAATTCAGCTTGGGAAGTGCTCTGTTTCATGTCTTAATAAATGCCCTAAAAGATGAGCTTAAGGAATTTCTTCAAACAGAAAGATCAAAGGTTAAGGAATCAGAAAGGAACAGGAACAATGAAAGAGTAAATGTAAATATAATATGCTATTATTTTCTTTACAAGTTGTCTAAATCATATGAAACATTGAAGCAAAAAATTTTAGCAATTATAGAATAATATTACAATGGTAAAGGAATCTAAAAGTGAAATTACACGACTTGAAGGGGTAAAAGACTCTTGATAACTCATGTGTACAAGGGCACTTCAAAAAGTTAATGGAAAATAGAATTAAAAGAGTTTACTTTGCAAAACTTTGAGATTTGTGCATTCAAAGGGGTATTCAAAAAGTTCATAGAAAATGTGCATTATGGCCGGCGCCGCGGCTCACTAGGCTAATCCTCCGCCTAGCGGCGCCGGCACACCGGGTTCTAGTCCCGGTCGGAGCGCCGGATTCTGTCCCAGTTGCCCCTCTTCCAGGCCAGCTCTCTGCTGTGGCCCGGGAGTGCAGTGGAGGATGGCCCAGGTGCTTGGGCCCTGCACCCCATGGGGAGACCAGGAAAAGCACCTGGCTCCTGGCTCCTGCCATCGCATCAGCGCGGTGCACTGGTTGCAGCGCGCCGGCCGCGGCAGCCATTAGAGAGTGAACCAACGGCAAAGGAAGACCTTTCTCTCTGTCTCTCTCTCTCTCACTGTCCACTCTGCCTGTAAAAAAAAAAAAATGTGCATTATGAAAAAACTATGCATGGATTACCCAGCAGAACCACTATGAAAACATACCAAAGGATATTCTAAAACATACTGGTAAAGTCAAGATTAAACCCTTAAAAACTTCCAACAAGTTTAGGAGGACAAGAGAAGAAAAACAGACATAAGTCTCAGAGGAGACAAATATAAAACAATAAAATGACAGACTTAGGTCCCAGCATATCCATACTTCCTTAAATGTAAATAGTCTGCATATACTAGGAGAATAGCAGAGGGTATACAAAACCAAATAATTCAACCATATGCTGTTTCTAAGAAACTCATGTCAAATTCAATGACAAAGGAAGACTTAAAGGATTTAAAAAGATAAAGCATGAAAATTGACACATGTGTATACATATTAATATTTGATAGTATCGATTTTAGAGCAATGACAATTACTAGAGACAATGTGGAATACTACAAGATAACAGGGTTCAACCAACAAGGAAGATATAATGCTGGTAAATATGTACACACAAAACAGCCGAGCTACAAAATCAGAGAAGCAGACAAATCTTCATGATAGTTGGGGACTTTAGATTCTAGTCTCAGCTACTGATAGACTAAGAGAAAAATCAATAAGAAGATTTAAGCAACATAATGAGCCAAAATAATCTCATGACACAAAGAGAACACACCAACATCAGAAGAATGTGAATGTTTAAGTTCCATGAAGGATTCACTAAGAAAGACCAATTACTGAGCCCTAAAGGAACCTTCTGAAAATTTGTAAAAATGGAAATAGTGTTATCACTGATCATAATGCAATCAAACCAGAAATAACAGAAAGACAGTAGTGAAGTCTCAAAATATGTGGAAATTAGCAAGACACTTTGAAATAATCTGAGTCAAAAGAGAAGTCTCAAAGGAAATTATTACATAGAACAAAATGAATACAAATATACCACATATCAAAATCTTTGAGATACAGCAAAAGCAGCGCTGAAAGGAAATTAGGACAACTCAAAGTAATTCATTTCCTATCTGAAAGTTAAAAAACAGAAAAATAAAATACACATAAATAAAGAAGGAATACTGCACAACAGTAAAAAACTGAAATCTGGTCATTTGCAACAAAATGGATGAAACCAGAAAACATCATACTTAGAGAAATAAGACAGTCCCAATGGGACAAACTCTGCATATTTTCCCTGACATGTGATAACTGATACAGCACCTAAAAGATAACCTTAAGAAGTGAAAGTGACATTTTGAGAAGCAATGACTTTGAAATAGCCCTTCTCTTAACTGTTGAAGAACATTTTTTTTCTTCCTTTAATTTGTGATTTTCTTTTACCTTTTTTTTTTTACTTATTTTTTTATATTAATCCTTGAACTCCTAACAGAATTAACCAACTGTGTATAAAGTTATTTTTTACTAAGATCAGTTTTCAATTAAGAGTGAAAATAAGAGGGAAGAGAAAGGGGGCTGAGAGTATGGGTGAGAAGGCAGGCATAGTGGGAAGAATTATTGTGATCCTAACATTGTAATAGTGAAATGTATGAAGTCTAATTGTAAAGCCATATAGTTCTACTTATATTCCTACTGACTTATTTTAAGAGCACAGTTTAAAAACTTGACGTGGGACCCTAAATCCCCTTAAGCTGAGAGGTAAAAACAGCAGCTTAAGTGCTATAGAGATCATGTGGAAAGCACATGTGCTAAAGTGATCATATAGATAGGTCAAGTATTAAAGTGTTCATATAAATAGGAGTAAGTATTTAGTAACAAAAATAGACTGAAATCAAAAGGAGTGCATGCTCCAACATGGGAAGCATATAATAGACTTATAGAATGATTATCACCTTAAATAGCACTCTGACATCAGAATCAGCCCCTTAGGCATTCCAGTCTGGCTGAAAAGCCCAGGCGAACATTTCAGGCATGGCAAGACAGGACACTGCAACAACAACAACAACAAAACTCTATATGAAGGATCTCTGTGGGTGAGACCTCAGAGTAAAAAAGCAGCCACCAAAGGAGAATAATTTTTCTGAAGGGAGGAGAGAACTTTGACTATGTTCATGACCTTGTCTAAATACTGATGGAGATTGTGGACTCAAAAGGCTTCCAAAACCTTGGCAGCTCATGTCAAAAGCCTCAGATGATCACTAACAACATACCTAAGAGTGTTAATTGCTAAATAAACAAGGGTTACTGTGCAGTAACTTCCCATTCAGGACCTCTGTCCCCAAAGTATTGTATTATGGGAATTAATAGTCAAACTTGCTCCCAAAGAATTATTTCTTCTAGTGTATTAAGTAGAGGATATTTTTGTGTCTCAGAAGTTTTATCTAAGAGCTCTCAAAAGATCATTCTAGGTTTCTTCTTTAAAGATAATTAAGTTTCTAAAAGGAAATAGGGAGAAGGAAGGGAGGGAGGGAGGGAGAGATGGAGGGAGAGATGGAGAAAGAAAGGAAGGCAGGCAGGAGGGAGGGAAGGCAGGAGGGAGGGAAGGCAGGAGGGAGGGAAGGGGAAAAAGAGGAAAAAGAAGGGGAAATAGAAGAAGAAAAAAGTGAGATTATCTTCAAGATGTACTAACTTTGAACAGCCCTAGTCTGGACTGCAGAGGAACAGCAGATAAATTTGTTTTTTTGTGTTTGTTTTTTTTGTGTTTTTTTTTTTTTGGTCTTTTTTTCTTTTCTCTCTCAAACCAAGTGCTGAACTGTTTACCTAGAACCCCAAAGAAATCAATGAAACTGGAAATAGGAAAACAATTAAAAAATAACTCACTGAAACCAAAGGCTGGTTATCTGAAAAACAAGTTAGTAAAATTGATTAGCCTTTTTTAAGGCTGGCAAGATCAAAGAAAAGCATTAGAATTGAAATAGGAGTTGTCCTCTCAGGTCCTGTAGCCACTAAAGAGATAACAACGAAGCCACTGCTTCTAATACCTGCATCCCAAATCAGAGCACCAGTTCAAGTCCAGAATCCCTGCTAATGTGCTTGGCAAAGCTGTGGAGGATGGACCAAGTACATTGATCTCTGCCATGCATGTGAGAGATCTAGATGGAGTTCTGGGCTCCTGTCATTGACCGTGACCAGCCTAGCCACTGTGACCCTTTTGGGGAGCAAACCAGTGGACAGAAGATCTTCTCTATTTCTCCTTCTATTACTCTGCCTTTTATATAATTTAATAATTCTTTAAAAATACCACTTATACTGGTTTCAAAAAGAATAAAATGCTTGGCTGTAAGTTTAACCAAAGAGTACATAGATATGTACATACTAAACAACAAAATAATGATGAAATCAGAGAAGATGCAAATACAAGGTATTACATGTTCATGGATCACAATAATTTTATTGTCAAGATGTCCATACTACCCAAAGCAACCTATAAATTTAAAAAACAAAACATACAAAAAAGCCAAAGACAGACATATTGACCAAAGGAACAGAATACAGTTCTCATTAAACACACACACACACACACACACACACACACACACCACACATGGTTAAGTAATCTTTGGCACCTGTACATTTACATGTGGAAAAAATAAAATCAGATCCTTATATCGTGCAAAAAAATCAATTCAAAATGGATTCAAGACTTACATGTAAGATCTGAAACCACAACACTCTGGGAAGAAAATTTGGAAAAAATTTCTTTACATTGATCTTGGAAATTACTTTTTGGATATAATCCTAACATTACAGGCAATGAAAGCCAAGCTGAACAAGTGGGATTGCAATAAACAAATAACCTTCTACATAGTAATGAAAAATCAACATGAAATGAAAATTATGGGTTAGTATAAAGTATTTGTAAACATCAAGTTGTCTAAGAGGTACATATTTAAAATATGTAAGGAACTCAGACAAAGCACTAAACACCCTAATAGGAAGTATGTAAAAGATGTGAGAAGACATTTTTCCAAAGATGATATACAAATGGCCAATAGGTATACGAAAATGTACTCAATATCAGTAATCATCAGGAAATTCAAATACAACCCCGATGAGATATCGACCCACACTCATCAGGATGGCTCTTCTCACAAAGTCAAAAGATCAATAGTATTGGTGAGGACGTGGAGAAAAGGCAGCTCTTGTCCCATAACACTGATGGGAGCCATTATAGAAAACAGCATAGGAGCTCATTAAAAATTATGAATACAACTACCATATGATCAGACAGTCACACTCCTGGGTACATATCCAAAGGATATAAAAGTAGTATGTTGAAGAGGTATCTACATGCTGGTGTTCATTGCAATAGTAACGAAGATAAATAAGTGTCCATCAATAGTTGATAAAATGTGAGGCATGTACACACATATAAACATGCCAATAATTGGGAAAATGATTTCCTTTTAAAAATCATTCACCTTATCTTTGTGAGACATGGAAAAACCTACAAGACATTATGATGAATATTGCATCAGATACAGGGTAACAAATATGGTTTCACTTAAACATGCAATTTCTAAAAAAGTCAAATTGATCAAAGCTGAGAGTAGAACAGTGGCATTCAGAAACTAGGGGGTGTGTAAAATGGAGATGGGGGCTATAAGATGAATAATTTCTGATGAATGGTAACCATAGTTAAAAATAATTCAATTATTGTTATTTGCAGAGAGTAGATCTTAGGTATTTTCTTTTTTAAAAGATTTATTTATTTACTTGAAAGAATTATACAGAGAGAGGGGCTGACACTGTGGCACAGTAGGTTAAGCTTCTGCCTGCGGCACTGGCATCCCATATGGGCGCCGGTTCGGGTCCCGGCTGCTGCTCTTCTGATCCAGCCCTCTGCTGTGGCCTGGGAAAGCAGCAGAGGATGGCTCAGATACTTCAGCCCCTGCACCCCCGTGGGAGACTCAGAAGGGGCTCCTGGCTCCTGGATTCGGATTGGCACAGATGAAGCCACTGGGGCCATTTGGGGAGTGAACCAGCGGACGGAAGACCTCTCTCTCTGTCTCTACCTCTCTCTGTAACTCTGTCTTTCAAATAAGTAAAATAAATCTTTAAAAAGAATTATACAGAGAGAGATGGCAGCAATGGCCGGAGCTGCGCTTATCCAAAACCAGGATCTTCTTCCAGGTCTCCCACATGGGTGCATGGGCCCAAGGACTTGGGCCATCTTCCACTGCTTTCCCAGGCCATAGCAGAGAGCTGAATTGGAAGTGGAACAGCCGGTACTTGAATCAGCACCCATATGGGATGCTGGCACTGCAGGCTGCGGCTTTACTCGCTATGCCGTAGCACAGGCCCTGATCTTACGTATTTTCACTAGGGAAAAAAGGGGTTATAGTCATGCTTATAAGCTTATTATTGGTGGTCACTTCACAATGTAAACATACATCAAAATACCATGGGTAGTGGCTTTGGGAGATAGGCTTTTAAGAAGTAATTCATGGGGGCCCGCACTGTGGCATAGTGGGTAAAGCTACCACCTGTAGTGCCAGCATCCCATATGGGGCATTGGTTCAAGTTCCAGCTGCTCCACTTCTGATCCAGCTCTCTGCTATGGCCTGGGAAAGCAGTAGAAGATGGCCCAAGTCCTTGGGCTCCTGCACCCATGTGGGAGACCTGGAAGAAGCTCCTGGCTCCTGGCTTTGGATTGGCACAGCTCCAGCCGTTGCAGCCAACTGGGGAGTGAACCAGCAGTTGGAAGACCTCTCTCTCTGTGCCTCTCCTTCTCTCTCCAACTAACGCTGACTTTTAAACAAATAAATAAATCTTTAAAAGAGAGTGGGAGGGATGTTATGGGGGGGAAGCCATTGTAATCCATAAGCTGTACTTTGGAAATTTATATTCATTAAATGAAAGGATGGAAAAAGAAAAGAAAAGAGGAAATTCATGGAGCTTACTGCTCTAGTCTAGGGAAAGACAGCTTAAAAAAAAAAAGTGGCGAGAGTGCAGTTTCAGGGAAGAATTAGCAAGAAAATGGCAGAGGAACTCAACACAAATTAGAGGGACACAGTGGATTTAACATGCAGGGTGTGGATGTGCAAAACTCAGGGCCCAGCAGCCAAGAGCCTCAGCACAAACTTTGGAGAATGAAGTCAGACCAGACTGGCAGCCCAAGCCAATGGTGATAAAGCTGTGGGAAGAGCCTGTCATGAGTCTGGCTTGGAGCCCTTTGGGGGACAGTGTACTTACCAATCTACAGGGGGACAAAAAGAGGGTACATTTCTTTCTTCCTGACCACCCAGCACTTGTGTTCTGTAACTAGCTGAGAGCACTCAGATGCCATTTTTTGACATAACAGCTGTTCCAGCTTGTATCTGTGTGTCCAGTAACCAGCTGAGAGGAGATGCCCAAGTCTGGCTGGGAAAACTGACAGGGGGTTGAGTGCTCATGACTGTAGGAGCCTTGTGTGCTGAGACTTTGAAAACACTATTCCTAGGTGGGAGCATGCAAGGTGTGGCTGAATCTTTGGGCAGTCACCGTGGGTGGCTCCACATGTTCAGGGCTCCCTGATTCCCTGAGGTAGGTTACTGCTGTGGGATTTGCTCTCACTGAGGACTGCATGGAACCTTTGTGTGCTTGTTCTAACAGCACAGAGGAATATTGTATGCACTGGGGCTATAGCTCATGCATTGGTCTCCTTGGAGGAGAGGAGCTGAGACAAAGATTATACCAACAGACCTGATCTAATCTCCCGTACCATACCGTGGCTCACTTGGTTAATCCTCTGCCTGCGGCACCAGCATCCCATATGGGAGCCAGGTTCTAGTCCCAGTTGCTCCTCTTCCAGTCCAGCTCTCTGCTGTGGCCCAGGAAGGCAGAGGAGGATGGCCCAGGTGCTTGGGCCCCTGCACCCGCAAGGGGACCAGGAGAAGTACCTAGCTCCTGGCTTCGGATCAGCGCAACGCTGGCCGTTGCGGCCATTTGAGGAGTGAACCAACGGAAAGAAGACCTTTTTATCTGTCTCTCACTTTTTTATTTTATTTATTTTTATTTATTTTTTTATTTGATAGAGTTAAAGACAAAGATTTAACATGGCCAGCTTCGGTGTCACCTTAGACACTGCCCTCATCATAAAGCACTGAACAGAGCTCCCTGACCACACCCAGCACATGATTCTGGGATTCACTGAAAGAGCAGACACTCTACTAAGACACAGAGGCATAGTTCATAGGTGAAAGCCATCACAGGACAAAAATAAATAAGTAAATAAAAATGAAAAACCAGCAAGCTTCTCACAAACGCCTAAAAATAATTGCAGCAATTGAAGAAAAAATAAGACAGCACCATGCTCCCAAAAGAACACAATACTACCATACTAGAATGTGAAGATGAAGAGACAGAAACAGAAATAAAAAAAAAAATTGATAGGATTACTTAGAAGTAATCAGAAGCAAAGTTATCAACTAAAGAAACCTACACGACATGAAAATTTTTCCCATGAAATTGAGATTTTAAAGAGAAATCAAAATGAAATAATGGAAATGAAGATTTAAACAAATCAAATAAAAATGTCCCAGAAAGTCTAAAGAACAGACTTGGTGAGGCAGAACAAAGAATATTAAAGTTAGACAACAAATCTCTAGAAATTTTATAGTCTGATCAAGGAGGAAATTAAATAACTAATAAACAATGTTGGAGATTTATGGGATACTATCAAATAACTCAACATACAGGTTATTGGAGTTCCTGATGGCATGGAAAGAGAATGGATTAGAAAGATAGTTTGTGAATTATAGAAAACTTTCCTAATTTGGAGAAAGGGCGCATCCAAGTAAAAGCAGCACACAGAACCCTTAATAGACATGACCAAAAAAGATCTCCACATTGACACATTATGTTTTACTGTGGAGAGTTTGACTATACAGAAAAGATTCTAAAATGTGCAAAAGAGAAACATCAGATTACTTTCAGAGGGTCTCTAATTAGACTCACAACTGAATTCTCTTAATAAACCCTACAGGCTAGAAGAATGCTGAGATATATTCCAAATCTTGAGAAAAAACTTTCAACCCAGAATACTGTGCCCTGCAAAGATCTCATTCATGAAGTAAAATGAAATAAAGTGAAATAAAGACCTTTCTTAACAGAAAATCAAACAATCAACCACCACTCAACAAATGATGCTTAAGGATGTGCTGCACACAGACACACAGAAACATGGTTATCACTAAGAAGGTGAAGGTAAAAACTCAGTAAAAGTACAAAGAAAATTCAAAGTAAATAGAAATATTTATGGAAAAATGGCAGGGCCAAGTTATTATGTATCGTTAGTCATCTTGTATGTAAATGGCCTCAATTCTCCAGTTAAAAATATAAAGACTGGGTGAATGGATTAAAAAACAATACACATCTAT
Organism: Oryctolagus cuniculus; assembly: GCF_964237555.1. NCBI lineage: Eukaryota > Metazoa > Chordata > Mammalia > Lagomorpha > Leporidae > Oryctolagus > Oryctolagus cuniculus. The sequence goes on from NC_091441.1 coordinate 80,741,626, forward strand.
TTGCTGCCTACAAGAAACATAGCTTCCCAACAAAGTGAAAGGATGGGAAAAGATACTCTACACTAATGAAAACCAAAAAAAGAGCCGATGTAGCCATCCTAATCAGATGAAACAGACTTTAACACAAAAACTGTTAAAAGAGACAAAGAAGGGCACTACATATTGATTATGGGATCAATTCAACAGGAAAATTTGACTGTAACAAACATATATGTACCTAATTACAGGGCACAGGGTTACTTAAAAGAAATATTATTGGATCTAAAGGGAGACAGAGAACCCAATACAACATTAATGGGGGACTTCAATACCCCAAATTCTGCAATGGACAAATCAACCAGACAGAAAGCTACCAAGTAAAGAGTTAACTGAAACTACTGAACAAATGGACCTAACAGATATCTACAGAACTTTCTATCCTGCAGTTACAGAATACACATTCTTCAATAGTGTATGGAACTTTCTCCAGGGTAGACCACATGCTAAGCCATGAAGCAAGTCTCAGCACATTCAAAAAAAAATGAAATCATACTATGCATCCTCTCTGACCAAAATGGAATGCAGTTGGAAATAAACAACCCAAGAATCACTAGAACATATGTAAACACCTGGAGACTGAGCAGCATGTTCCTGAATGGACAGTGGATCATTGAAGATCACAAGAGAAAACAAAAAATTTCTGGAAGCAAATGAAGATGACAATACAACATATCAAAATTTATGGGATACAGCAAAAGTAGTGCAAAGAAGAAAGTGTATAGCAATAGTTGCCTACATCAAGAAACTGGAAAGGCACCAAATAAATGAACTATCACTGCATCTCAAGGACCTAGAAAAACAACAAACCAAACTGAAGTTTGGAGGAAAGAAATTAAAGAATTAAAAAAAATTGTAACCCAAACACAATACACAAGATCAGCAAAACTAAAAGCTGGTTTTTTGAAAAAAAAAAAAAATACATACACCACTGGACCAAATAACCAAAAAAGTAGAGAGAATACCCAAATCAGTAAAATTAGAAATCAAAAAGGAAATATAAAAAGATACCACAGAAACATAAAGACTCATCAGAAATTACTACAAAGAGCTGTCTTCCAACCAAGTGGGAAACCTAGAAGAAATGCACAGATTCCTGGACACATACAACCTACCTAAATTGAGCCATTAGACATAGAAAACCTGAACAGACACATTACCAAAATGGAAATTAAATCAGTAATGAAGACCCTGCCACCAAAGAAAAGCCCAGGATTAGATGGCTTCATTGCTGAATTCTTCCAGTCATTTAAAGAACTAACTTCAATTCTTAAGCTGTTCAAAACAATTAAATGGAAGGGAATCCTCCCAAACACCTTAATTCCTAAACCTGAAAAAGAAAGAGAAAGGGAACTACAGCACAATTTCATTGATGAACATAGAAGCAAAAATGCTCAACAATATACAAGCCATTTGAATCCAACAACATATCAAAGAGGTCATTCACCCAAAGTGGGATTTATCCCTGGTATGCAGGGATGGTTCAACATTTGCAAGTCAATGCTATACATTACCAAAATGCAGAACAAAAAACCATATGATTATCTTAATAGATGCAGAGGAATCATTTGATAAAATACAACACCTTTTCATGATGAAAATTAAGAAAATTGGGTATAGAAAGAACATTCCTCAATGTAATCAAGGCAATTTATGAGAAATCCATGGAAAGCATCCTATTGAATGGGGAAAAACTGGAAGCATTTCCACCAAGATCCGGTACCAGACAGGGATGCCCACTCTCACCACTGCTATTCAATATAGTTCTGAAAGTTTTAGCCACAGCCTTTAGGCAAGAAAAATAAATCAAAGGGATACAAATCAGGAAGGAAGAAATCAAACTATCACTATTTGCAGATGACATGATTCTACATATAGGGAATCCAAAAGGCTCCACTAAGACTACTAGAACTCAAATAGTTTGGTAAAGTGGCTGGATATACAATAAACATAAAAATCAATAGCCTTTGTACACACAGACAATACCATGGCTGAGAAAGAACTTTGGAATAAATTTAACCAGGGATGTCAAAGGTGTATATGATGAGAATTACAAAACATTAGAGAAAGAAATATGAGACACACACACACACACACACACACACACACTGGAAAAATCTTCCATGTTCATGGGTTGGAAAAATTACTATCAAACTGTCCAAAATACTCACAATTTACATGTGATGTGGGGAGCAACTCGGACTAGACTAAGTTACTGGAATTAAGACTTATTCTATGCATCTGCTCTCCCACAATATGGCGCTGAGAAGGGAGTAACAACTTCTACGCAGCTGCCTCTCGCCAATTTGATTGACTGAGCTGCAGGAGCTGATCTTGCTCCTGATTGGAGGAGAGCAGCATACTCGGCGTGTGGGTAGCAGAGTTGGGATTGGTGGAAGAGGACTATAAAGGAGGAGAGAGACAACACGCACCAGGAACATCTAAGAGGAACACCTGTGCAGCCCCCGAGAGAGCTGGCCGGCGGTGTGCCGCTCCCCCGCGGAAGTGGGGAAAGTGGCAGGGGGCACCGCCCTTCCACGGAGGTGGAAGGGTCGGTAGCCAACCCGGGAAGAACCAGCAGCAAACCCGGGGAGGGCCGAGCAGACAAAAGAACAGCGCAGGGTCCTGTGTCGTTCCTCCACGAAGACGGGGAGCGACATAATGGTGCCGTGACTCGGATATGAAGCCTAGGCAGGGTTTAGTGTCTCTCCTTCATGAAGAGGGGGAGCGACAATGTGATACCAATCAAAATACCACATTCTTCTCAGATCTAGAAAAAATTTTGAAATTCATATGAGAACACAGGAGACCTCTAATAGCTAAGGCAATCTCACACAACAAAAAACTGGAGGCATCACAGTACCAGATTTCAACACATACTACTGAGGTGTTGTAACAAAAAAAGCATGTTACTGACACAAAAACAGAGGAATAGACCAATGGAACAGAATAGAAATGCCAGAAATCAACCCACACATCTGTTATCTACTTAAGTTTGACAAAGGAGCTAAAAATCAATCCCTGGAGCAAAGACAGTCTGTTCAATAAATACTGCTGAGGAAACTGGATCAGCACATGCAGAAGTATGAAGCAAGATCCTACCTTGCACCTTACACAAAAGTCCACTCAAATAGACCAGACCTAAATCTATTACCTGATGCAATCAAATTAGAGAACACTGGAGAAACCTTGCAAGACACTGGCATAGGCAAAGAGTTCTTGGAAAAGACCCCAGAGGCACAGGCAATCAAAGTTAAAGTTGACAAATGGGATTACATCAAATTGAAAAGCTTCTGCACTACAAAAGAAATAATCAGGAAAGTGAAGAGGCCAACTGACAGAATGGGAGAAATCATTTGCAAACTACGCAGTTGATAAAGGACTAATAACCAGAATATATAACAAGATCAAGAAACTCAACAACAGAAAAACAAACAACCCAGTTAAGAGATGAGCAAAGGACACAAATAGGAATTGTTTAAAAAAAGGAAATCCAAATGACCAACAGGCACATGAAAAAATGATCAGGATCACTAGCTGTCAGGTAAATGCACATCAAAACCACAATGAGCTTTCACCTCACCACGGTTAGAATGGCTTACATACAGAAATCATGAACAAATGTTGGCGAGGGTGTGGGGAAAAGGTACCCTCATCCACTGTTGGTGGGAATGTAAACTGGTAAAGCCACTATGGAAGACAGTATGGAGATACCTCAGAAATCTGAATATAAACCTGCCATATGACCCAGCCATCCCACTCCTGGGAAATTACCCAAGGGAAATGTAATCAGCATATGAAAGAATCATCTGTACCCCCTTATTTATTGCAGTTCAGTTTACATTAGCTAAAATATGCAATCAACTCAAATGCCCATCTACTGAAGACCAGATATAGAAATGATGGGATATGTATACCATGGAATGCTATACAGTGGAAAAAAATGATATCCTGTCATTTGCAATAAAACGTATGAAACTGGAAAAATATCATGCTTAGTGAAATAAGCCAGTCCCAAAAGGACAAATACCATGTTCTTCCTGACCTGTGGTAACTAATACAGCACCTAAAAGGTAATCTTTAGAAGTGAAGCTGACATTTTGAGATGCGATAACTTTCAACAGCCCTTCTATTGACTGTTGAGGAACAGGTTTTTTTTTTTTTTCATACTACTTCTAAAACTCTTTACTTACTATAGAGTTAATATTTTGTGTATAAACTGAATTGAAAATAGGTCTTTGCAAATATTTTTTCCCATTCTGTCAGTTGCCTCTTCACTTTCCTGACTGTTTCTTTTGCAGTACAGAAACTTCTCAATTTGATGCAATCCCAATAGCTAATTTTGGCTTTGACTGCCTGAGCTTCCAGAGTCTTTTCCAAGAAGTCTTTGCTGGTGCCTATATCTTGCAGGGTTTCGCCAATGTTCTCTAATAATTTGATGGTGTCAGGTCATAGATTTAGGTCTTTAATCCATGTTGAGTGGATTTTTGTGTAAGGTGAAAGGTAGGGGTCTTGCTTCATGCTTCTGCACATGGAAATCCAGTTTTCCCAGCATCCTTTGTTGAATAGACTGTGCTTACTCCAGGAATTGGTTTTGGATCCTTGATCAAATATAAGTTGGCTGTAGATGTTTGGGCTGACTTTTGGTGTTTCTATTCTGTTCCATTAGTCTATCCATCTGTTTCTGTTCCAGTAGCATGTTGTTTTGATTATAACTGCCCTGTAGTATGTCCTGAAATCTGGTATTGTGATGCCTCCAGCTTTGTTTCTGTTGTACAAGATTGCTTTAGCTATTCAAGATCTCCTGTGTCTCCATAGGAATTTCAGCATCATTTTTTTCCAGATGTGAGAAGAATGTCTGTTATTTTTATTGGTATCACAGTAAATTTATTGAATCTATAAATTGCTTTTGGGAGAATGGACATTTGGATTATGTTGCTTCTTCCAATCCATGAGCATGGAAGATTTTTCCATTTTTTGGTATCCTCTTCTATTTCTTTAAGATTTTGTAATTCTCATCGTAGAGATCTTTAACATCCTTGGTTAAGTTTATTCCAAGGTATTTGGTTGTTTTTGTAGCTATTGTGAATGGGATTGATCTTAGAAGTTCTTTCTCAGCCATGGTATTGCCTGTGTATAAAAGGCTGTTGATTTTTGTGCATTGATTTTATATCCTGCTACTTTGCCAAACTCTTCTATGAGTTCCAACAGTCTCTTAGTAGAGTTCTTTGGATCCCCTAAAGAAAGAATCAAATCGTCTGCAAAGAGGGATAGTTTGACTTCTTCCTTCCCAATTTGTATCCCTTTAATTTCTTTTTCTTTCCTGATGGCTCTGGCTAAAACTTCCAGAACTATGTTGAATAGCAGTGGTGAGAGTGGGCATCCCTGTCTGGTACCAGTGGAAATGCTTCCACCTTTTCCCCATTCAACAGGATGCTGGCCATGGGTTTTTCATAAATTGCTTTGATTATGCAACTGATAAAGGATTAATAACCAGAATCTACAAAGAAATCAAGAAACTCCAGGACAACAAAACAAACAACTCATGTAAGAGATGGGCCGACGACCTCAGACATTTTTCAAAAGAGGAAATCCAAATGGCCAACAGACACAGGAAAAAATGTTCAGGATCACTAGCCATCAGGGAAATGCAAATCAAAACCACAATGAGGTTTCACCTCACCCCGGTTAGAATGGCTCACACACACAAATCTACCAACAACAGATGCTGGCAAGGATGTGGGGAAAAAGGGACACTAACCCACTGTTGGTGGGAATGCAAACTGGTCAAGCCACTATGGAAGTCAGTCTGGAGATTCCTCAGAAACCTGAAGATAACCCTACCGTTCGACCCAGCCATCCCACTCCTTGGAATTTACCCAAAGGAAATTAAATTGGCAAACAAAAAGCTGTCTGCACCCTAATGTTTATTGCAGCTCAATTCACAATAGCTAAGACCTGGAACCAACCCAAATGCCCAACAGTAGACTGGATAAAGAGGTTATGGGAATTTACTCTATAGAATACTATACAGCAGTCAAAAACAAAGAAACCCGGTCATTTGCAACAAGATGGAGGAATCTGGAAAACATTATGCTGAGTGAATTAAGCCAGTCCCAAAGGGACAAATATCATATGTTCTCCCCGATCGGTGACAACTAACCCAGCACCAAAAAGGAAACCTGTTGAAGTGAAATGGACACTATGAGAAACAATGACTTGATCAGCCCTTGTCCTGTTGATGTACAACTTAATACTTTACCCTTTTTAGTATTTTTTTTGTTCTACTTAATTACAGAATTCAACCAATATTATTAACACAATTATTCTTAGGTGTTAAAATTTAACTGAAAAGTGATCCCTATTGAATATAAGAGTGGGAATGAGGGAGGAGATGTACAATTTGGGGCATGCTCAATCGGACTTGCCTCAAATGGTAGTTAGAAACATGCCAGGGGATTCCAATTCAATCTTATCAAAGTGGTATGTAACAATGCCATCTCCCTAGTCAAAGTGATCAATTTCAGTTCACAACTGATCATAATGATAGGATTAAGAGTCAAAGGGATCACATAAACAAGACTAGTGTCTGCAAATACTAACTGATAGAATTAAAAAGGGAGAGAAAGGGCCAATGCTGCAGCTTAATAGGCTAATCCTCCACCTGTGGCGCTGGCGCACCAGGTTCTAGTCCTGGTTGCTCCTCTTCCAGTACAGCTTTCTGCTGTGGCCCAGGAGTGCAGTGGAGGATGTCCCAAGTCCTTGGGCCCTGCACTCACTTGAGACACCAGGAGAAGCACCTGGCTCCTGGCTTCAGATCAGCGTGGTGCACTGGCCTCAGTGGCCATTGGGGGGTGAACCAACAGAAAAGGAAGACCTTTCTCTGTCTCTCTCTCACTGTCCACTCTGCCTGTCAAAAAAAGGGGGGGGGAGAACAATCCATAATGGGAAGCGGGATACACAGCAGACTCAGAATGGCAGATGTCCTAAACAGCACTCTGACCTCAGAATCAGCCCTTAAGGCATTCATATCTGGCTGAAGAGCCCATGAGAGTATTTTAGGCATGGAAAGCCAAGACACTCTGGCAAAAACAAAAACAAAACAAAACAAAAAACAAAACAAAAAACAAAACCCCAAACCTAAATCAAAGATCTCTGCGAGTGAGATCCCAGTGGAAAGAATGGGCCATCAAAGAAGGAGGTACCTTTCTCTGAAGGGAGGAGAGAACTTCCACTTTGACTATGACCTTGTCTGAATAAGATCGGAGTCGGCAAACTCAAAAGGCTTCCATAGCCTTGGCAGCTCATGACTGGAGCCTAGGGAGATTACTGATGCCATAGACAAGAGTGTCAATTGGTAAAGTCAACAACAGGAGTCACTGTGCACTTACTCCTCATGTAGGATCTCTGTCCTTAATGTGCTGTACATTGTGAATTAATGCTATAACTAGTACTCAAACAGTATTTTACACTTTGTTTCTGTGTGGGTACAAACTGTTGAAATCTACTTAATATATACTAAATTGATCTCTTGTATATATAGAGAATTGAAAATGAATCTTGATGTGAATGGAATGGGAGAGGGAACAGGAGAGGGGAGGGTTGCGGGTGGGAGGGAAGTTATGGTGGGAGGAAGCCATTGTAATCCATAATCTGTACTTTGGTAATTTATTAAATAAAAGTTAAAAACAAGAAAATAGGTCTTAGTGAAAAGTAAGAATGGGCTAGGAGAGGGAGGAGGGAGGAAGGTTGGAGGGTGGGGAGAATTACCATGTTCCCAAGGTTGTATTTATGAAATGCATGAAGTTTGTATAACTTAAATAAAATGTTGCTGGGAAAATTACCATGTAAACCTTAAATACACTCAATTCTGATGTATCAATTATACCTTAATAAACGTGAATGAAATTAAAAATAAAACATTCTTAATTATGTGGGTACATTTATTTTTCAAGAAAGATGAGACCTTGTGGGGAATGAGACAAAATACATGTGTACTCTTCAAAAAGTTTGTGTAAATTGGTCAAGTTTATTTTGTTTTTATTTTATTTGATGTAAAAACTTTGAAATCCTAGCCTACTCATCAGATGATAATAGTGAGACCTTCTAGATATTTTCAGAAATGAAAAACCCAACAGCTCAGCTGGAATTTTACCAACTAGAGAGAAGGAGTTTCATGAAGGATTAAAGTATATATATTCCATTCTTAGTTGTCCTTAAAAATGCTTATTTTATGATAATGCTACTAGAATAAAGAAATAAACAGGAATGTTATGTAGAAAAGATGCCAAAACAATCATGAATTAGATTTTTATTGCCAGTAATTGGGACTGAATAACCCATGCATTGCCACACCTTGTAATAAGCTGAGGACGCCGGTGGACTGTATACAAAAAACTTGAGTGTGTAGACAGTTTTTATTGTGACTATGTGCCTGAGGATTTCATAAACCTGTTCCCCTACTGATTCCATCAGGACCAGAGACAACATTTTAAGTAGTTGTAAAGCCGTTCTGCTACAATTCCATGAGTAGAATTACTTACAGCAAGGAAGTGCTTAGACTAAGGAATGGGAAAACACACGGTCTCACGTGTTGTAGACAACTGTCATTGAGTTTTCACAGAGGCCAAGAGAGGCACTGGGACTAAAACATCAATACAGAAATCTCAAATACATCACTGAATATGCGCTTGAAAGTGCTTCTATAAGTGCAACTGAGTCAAAGTTTACCCCATTGGAAAACTAAACTTCCTACTGAGTCCTAGGTCAGCATCATTCTTTACAGGGCCACATGAAAAGAGCAGGCATTTCAACAGGGATAGGGTTTGGCAAAATATTGTGAATGAGACTTACAGTTACTACAGTGTTGCAGGAATCAAATTCCAAAGGGGAGATAAACTCCCAGTTTTCAATGGTTGCACTGAGAAAAAAAACAAGAACTAAGCATTCAGCTCAACTATAGATAAAAAATGAACAATAGAGTAACTGACAAGAAGTTTGAAAAAACTCAGATTAAAGGAAAAAGCAATCTATCGGAAAGCAAAAAAAAAAAAAAAAAAAAAAATAGGGACCTGAGAGGAAGCTGCAAGAGTTAGACGGTGTAAAGTTCAATGAAGTAGACCAGATATTCATAAGTCCTAATTAAAAAACCAAAAAGATAATGCTGGAATGAGAAAGAGCTAATAACCACATCTCTGGAAGAGATATTTAAAGTTAATTATTTATTTTAAAGAGTGACAGAGATGGAAAGACAGGGAGAGAAGTATCTTCCATCCACTGGTTCACTCTCTAAAAGACCAGAACAGCCAATGGTGGGCCAGGCCGAAGCCAAAAGCCAGAAACTCCATCAGGGACTTCCTGGTGGGTGGCAGAGTCTCAAGTACTTAGACCACCTTCCCCTGTCTTCTCAGGTGCATTAGCAGGAATCCAGATAGGGGATGGAGTACCAGGACTCTAACTGGCCCTCTGATTTGTTATGCTGGTACTACAAGAGGCAGCTTGAACTAGCTGCAACTCAATGCCAGTCCTTAGGAGAGATTTTTAAATGATAAGAAAGGCTGTATAGGGGCCAGTGTGTTATAGTGGGTAAAGCCACCACCTGCATTGAGGACATCCCATATGGGTGCTGGTTCCAGTCCTGGCAGCTCCACTACTGATCCAGCTCTCTGCTATGGCTCAGGAAAGCCCTAGAAGATGGCCCAAGCCCTTGGGCCCCTGCATCCACATGGAAGACTTGGAAGAAGCTCCTGGCTTCTGGCTTTGGATCAGCACAGCTGCAGCCATTGCAGCTAATTGGAGGTGTGAACCAGTGGATGGAAGATCTAACTTTGACTTTCAAATAAATAATTTTTTTAAAAAAGCAAAGACTGTATAAAGTTTATATTAATTAAAAATTGAGGTGAAATGAATGCTTAGAGAAATAACACTTAACAAAATGGATTCCAGTTCAAATAAGTCTAAAAAGGTACAAATGATGATTATCCTACAAACAAAGTAGGAGGAAAGTATGTTGGGGGGGGGTAACACTGTTTAATATGTTTCACTGCACATACTAAGGTGTGTTGCAGTGGTCTGAACACTCTCTCCCCGACCAAGCTTATGTGCTGAAGCCCTGAGCTCTTTTTAGACTCTTTGGAGGTGGGGCCTTTGCCAGGAAATTAAGGTTAAATGAAGCCAATGGGTAAGCCTTTATCTGGCAGTATTGGTGGTCTTCTACTGATAGAGATGAGAGATTTCTCACTGTCCTTTCAGTTCCTTCTTTCCCTCTCTGTACCAGTGAGAAGTTATCCATCCACAAGCCAGGAAGAAAGCCTTCAAACAACACTGAGTCGGCTTGGAAACTGACCTTGCACTTCCCAGCCTCCCCAACTGTAACAAATACACTTGCTGTGGAAGCTACCCAGGCTGAGGCATTTTGTTATATAGCGGAAGCTGACTAATATGGATGGGAACAGTTCCAGTTTATCTTTACCAAAGTAACATAATACTAATTCCAAACCTTCTACTTAATAGTACTGAAAACTTAGACATCCATTTCCTCACAATTTAAAAATCCAAAAGAAAATATTACCAAAAAATTCAATCAATTAACAAGATGACATTAGTTTTCATAGGGTAACAATGTTTGAAGATTCATAATTTTATTAATATGCAGCATTCTATATCAGAGTACCTGGATTTGATTTCCAGCTCCACCTCCTGATTCTAGCTTGTTCTCAAGGTAGAACCTGGATACAGTGGGGATAACTCAGACAGCTGAGTCCCTGCTACCCATGTGGGAGACCTGGATTGAGTTCCTGGCTCCCGGTTTTAGTCTGGGTCAGCCCCGGGCACTACAGGCACTGTGGAGAGAACCAGGGGGTGGGATCTGTATTTTTCCTTCACTTTGTTGTGCCACTGTCTGTCAAATAAATATATCAAGTACGTAAAGGAAACATTATCTTAAAGCCCAGTAAATAGCTAAGTCTTTGTGGGAAGACTGTATGTTACAAGTACTCAACTTTGTCACTATAGCACAAAAGTAGCCTCAGATATTGTTCCAACCTATGGGTGCAGCTGTGTTCCAATATGACTTCATAAAAACAAACCAATGGGCTTTGTCAATCTTGGGGCCAAGTTAAAAATATTTTACATATCCATATGCTACAAAGAGATTTGACAGAATAAAACAAAAGACTGCAATTAGGAATCTTGGTAAAACAATGAATAAAATCATTGTCATTGAGGATGTGGGAAAAATGTACCCTAAATAACTGTTGGTGGGAATGTAAACTGGTCCAGCCACTGTGGAAAATAGTATGGAGATACTTCAAAATCTGAATATAAATCTACCATATGATCCAGCTATCCCACACCTGGGAATTTACCCCAACCAAAATATATCAGCATATTACAGAGTTATCTGTACCCTCATGCTCATTGCAGCTGAATTCATAATAGCTAGGATATGGAATCAATCCAGATGTCCATCAACTGATGACTAGAAATTTTGGTATGTATACACTATGGAATACTACTCAGCTGTTAAAAAACAATTTTGTTGCAAAAGACAGGATTTGCAACTGGAAACTATTATACTTAGTGAAATAAGCCAGTCCGAAAAAGATATTATATGCTTTCCCTGATCTGTGGTAACTAGTAAAGTACCTAGAAGGTAATATATTAAAATGAAATGGACATTTTGAGATTTGATGACTGTTTTAGCCCTTGTCTCTTCTGTTGAAGAACACTTTTTCCTTCATACTATTTATTGAACTTTTAGTGTAGGGTTAACCTTATGATCGTTAAGTAAATTGAAAATACATCTAATAATTTAGAGTGGGAATAGGAGAGGGAAGAGGAAGAAGAGTGAGATTGTGGGTGGGAGGGAGGGTAGGGTAGGAAATATTATGTTCCTAAATCTGTATATATGAAATATATCAAACTTGTGTAACCTAAAAAATTTAAAAAAGAAAAAATCAATGTTAAGAAAATTAATGTTATGCACATAAATGGAGTCTTCTTTTACTGAGAAACTTGAAAAACAGCCATGAAAGCTGGTAAACTTAGTGATGCTTGTTACTATGGCTGCTATTCAGTGCTGCACTGGATGTCTTATTCATTGCAGTAAGACAAAAAATAACAAATATCTCAATAGAGAAGTTTTATGCAGCAGACTTTTTGTCCTAAAATGCAAGAAAATCTACATAGATTTATATTGTACAGCTGGATCAAAAATAAAGTGTTCTTTATAAAAAATGTAATGGAAAACTTCAAAACAACCTAACTTTCCTGGATAATGCCTTAGCTCATCTAGTGATTATCTCTTCTGAAGGGAAACATGGTTATTATGAGCCCATTAGGGATAGGAGCTGGCTACATCGTTCAGGTTGTGTACACAAAGCAGCAACCACTGAGTTTTACTGCAGGATGCAAAAAAAGTCACAAATTGAGGAGAGGCAGGCAAGATGGCAGAATAGGAAGGGAGCACACTGATAGTCCGGGGAGAGACAGTTTAATAAAAGTGGAGATACCGCAGATTCAAGGAAGAGTAGGGGAGGAAACAGCAGAAGAAACTCTTCCGGAACGCGTGATTCACAGTGGACCTGCGTGGAGAGCGTGGGAGCCCACAGTTCGGGACACCAGCGGCAGGCTCAACACACCAGCACTGGAACGCGAAGTGAGCCGAACCTCAATAGCCCGAGACACCGGCAGGCAAGCAGAGAGGGGAGACTAGAGGGAACGACCCCCGGGGGTGGGGGGGAAGTTCACCAGGCTAACTGGAAGAGAGAGAGAGAGAGAAAAAAAAAAGGTGACTGGTATGGACACGGGTTTCTCTCTCTCCGCTCACCTCTCAAGGGCGAGCAAGACAAAGAGCAGGCGCCATCTTGGACATACGTCATAAGCAGAGCGACCTCAGGTCTGCACCGGCCCTGAGCCTAGCAGAAAAACCTGACTCTGGGCGGGGCGAATTAACAGGAGATTAGGACCTAGTAAATTTGTGGTGCTACTGAGCTGAGACTGTGAAAAAAGAGACGGTGGGGGAGAGAACTCACAGAATTCACGTGAGCACTCTCCAGAGACGCTACAATTCCGTAACTTTGGCAACCCAGTGGGAGACTGAAGGAGAATCTGAGCCCACCCTGAGGGCAGAACAGATTCCCTGTGTGGTCCTTGGGAAAGAGCTTCCAATCTCTGGCTCCTGTGGGTATATCATTTGCCTGCTAACTACCTCCAACTTCGTTCAGCTGTGCGGAATTACTTCCCTTTTGAATCAAAAAAAGAGAGAGAGATCTACCACCCCTAACCTGGGAGTGTCACCTTTGGCACACCAAACAGAGCTCTCAGGCCAAACCCATCTCAAGCCTCTAAGGCTCCATCAAAAACACAGACAGTCCACTTCATCTAGGGTCATAGTATAACAAGAAAAAGCACCACAGTGAAGAAAGCAAATATCTCCAATATGCCAAATAACAAACGCAAAAACCAAGGTAATAAAAACAAGGAAGTCACCATGACGCCCTCAAATGAAAAAGACACCCCAATTCAAGATTATGAAGATGATGACATAGAAGAAATGCAAGAAGCAGATCTCAAAAAATTGATAACATTAAGAAGTTCTCAAAAACAAATTCTTGAACTACAGAAATCCTTAATGGACAAGGTAGAAAATCTCGTGAAAATGAAATATTAAGGAGGAATCAAAATGAAATGAAACAACTAGTACAACAGGAAACTGTGATAATGACGAGAAATCATAATGAAGTGAATAATTCAATAGATCAAATGAAAAACACAATAGAGAGCCTTACAAACAGAATGGGTGAAGCAGAAGAGAGAATATCGGACTTAGAAGACAGAGAACAGGAAAGGATACAGTCAGACCAAAGAAAAGAAGAGGAAATTAGAAATCTAAAACATATTGTCAGGAATCTTCAGGATACTATTAAAAAAACCAACATTCGGGTTCTAGGAGTTCCTGAAGGCATCGAGAGGGAGAAAGGATTAGAAGGCCTTTTTAGTGAGATATTAGCAGAAAATTTCCCAGGTTTGGAGAAGGACAGAGAAATCCTAGTACAGGAAGCTCACAGAATCCCTAATAAACACGACCAAAAGAGATCCTCACCACGACATGTTGTAATTAAACTCTCCACAGTGAAACATAAAGAAAAGATCCTAAAATGTGCAAGAGAGAAACGTCAGATTACTCTCAGAGGATCTCCAATCAGACTCACAGCTGACTTCTCATCAGAAACCCTACAAGCTAGGAGGGAATGGAGAGATATAGCCCAGGTACTAAGAGAGAAAAACTGCCAGCCCAGAATATTATATCCTGCAAAGCTATCATTTGTGAATGAAGGTGAAATAAAGACTTTTCATAGCAAACAGAAATTGAAAGAATTTGTCACGACTCGTCCAGCCCGGCAAAAGATGCTTAAAGATGTGTTACACACAGAAACACAGAAACACGGTCATCAATATGAAAGAAGGTAAAGGAAGGAAACCTCACAGCAAAAGATCACAGGGAATTCAAAGCATATATTAGAACTTATCTTTGGCAAATGGCAGGGCAAAGTTACCACTTACCATTAGTCACTTTGAACGTTAATGGCCTGAACTGTCCAGTTAAAAGACAGCGATTGGCTGATTGGGTTAAGGAACAAAACCCAACTATTTGCTGCTTACAAGAAAGACATCTTTCCAACAAAGATCCATACAGACTGAAAGTGAAAGGCTGGAAAAAGATATACCATGCCAACAGAAACGAAAAAAGAGCAGGCGTAGCCATCTTAATTTCAGACAAAATAAACTTTACCACAAAAACTGTTAAGAGAGACAAAGAGGGACACTATATAATGATTAAGGGATCAATACAACAAGAAGATATAACAATTATCAATGTATATGCACCTAACTACAGGGCACCGGCTTATCTAAAAGATTTGTTAATGGACTTTAAGGGAGACTTAGACCCCAATACAACAGTACTGGGGGACTTCAATACTCCACTCTCAGAAATAGACAGATCAATAGGACAGAAGATCAACAAGGATACAGTAGATTTAAATGACACTATAGCCCAAATGGATCTAACAGATATATACAGAACTTTCAATCCTAGAGCTAAAGATTTTACATTCTTCTCAGCAGTACATGGAACCTTCTCTAGGATTGACCACATACTAGGCCATAAAGCAAGTCTCAGCAAATTCAAAAGAATTAGAATCATACCATGCAGCTTCTCAGACCATAAAGGAGTGAAGTTGGAAATTAGCAACTCAGGAATCCCTAGAGCATACGCAAACACATGGAGATTGAACAACATGCTCCTGAATGAACAATGGGTCATAGAAGAAATCAAAAGAGAAATCAAAACCTTTCTGGAAGTAAATGAGGATAACAGCACAACACACCAAAACTTATGGGACGCAGCAAAAGCAGTGTTAAGAGGAAAGTTTATATCAATAGGTGCCTACATCAAGAAATTGGAAAGGCACCAAATAGATGAGCTTTCAACGCATCTCAAGGATCTAGAAAACCTACAGGAAACCAGACCGAAATCTAGTAGGAGAAGAGAAATAATTAAAATCAGAGAAGAAATCAACAGGATTGAATCCAAAAAAATCACAAAAAATCAGCCAAGGGGGAGCTGGTGTTTTATTTTTATTTTTTATTTATTTTTTTATTTTTTGACAGGCAGAGTGGACAGTGAGAGAGAGAGACAGAGAGAAAGGTCTTCCTTTTGCCATTGGTTCACCCTCCAATCGCGCTGTTCCGATGGCAGGAGCCAGGAGCCAGGTGCTTTTCCTGGTTTCCCATGGGGTGCAGGGCCCAAGCACTTGGGCCATCCTCCCCTGCACTCCCTGGCCACAGCAGAGAGCTGGCCTGGAAGAGGGGCAACCGGGACAGAATCTGGTGCCCCAACCGGGACTAGAACCCGGTGTGCCGGCGCTGCTAGGCGGAGGATTAGCCTAGTGAGCCATGGCACCAGCCGAGGAGCTGGTTTTTTGAAAAAATAAACAAAATTGACACCCAATTGGCCCAACTAACTAAAAAAAGAAGAGAAAAGACCCAAATCAATAAAATCAGAGATGAAAAAGGAAACATAGCAACAGACACCACAGAAATAAAAAGAATCATCAGAAATTACTACAAGGACTTGTATGCCAGCAAACAAGGAAACCTATCAGAAATGGATAGATTCCTGGACACATGCAACCTACCTAAATTGAACCAGGAAGACATAGAAAACCTAAACAGACCCATAACTGAAACAGAAATTGGAACAGTAATATAGGCCCTCCCAACAAAGAAAAGCCCAGGACCAGATGGATTCACTGCTGAATTCTACCAGACATTTAAAGAAGAACTAACTCCAATTCTTCTCAAACTATTCAGAACAATCGAAGAAGAGGGAATCCTCCCAAATTCTTTCTATGAAGCCAGCATCACCTTAATTCCTAAGCCGGAAAAAGATGCAGCACTGAAAGAGAATTACAGACCAATATCCCTGATGAACATAGATGCAAAAATCCTCAATAAAATTCTCGCCAATAGAATGCAACAACACATCAGAAAGATCATCCACCCAGACCAAGTGGGATTTATCCCTGGTATGCAGGGATGGTTTAATGCGTGCAAGACAATCAATGTGATATACCACATTAAAAGACTGCAGAAGAAAAACCATATGATTATCTCAATAGATGCCGAGAAAGCATTTGATAAAATACAACACCGGTTCATGATGAAAACTCTAAGCAAACTGGGTTTGGAAGGAACATTCCTCAATACAATCAAAGCAATCTATGAAAAACCAACGGCCAACATCCTATTGAATGGGGAAAAGTTGAAAGCATTTCCATTGAGATCTGGTACCAGACAGGGATGCCCACTCTCACCACTGCTATTCAATATAGTTCTGGAGGTTCTAGCCAGAGCTATTAGGCAAGAAAAAGAAATTAAAGGGATATGAATTGGGAAGGAAGAACTCAAACTATCCCTCTTTGCAGATGACATGATTCTTTATTTAGTGGACGCAAAAAACTCTACTAAGAGACTCTTGGAACTCATGGAAGAGTTTGGCAAAGTAGCAGGATATAAAATCAATGCACAAAAATCAACAGCCTTTGTATACACAGGCAATTCCACGGCTGAGAAAGAATTTCTAAGATCACTCCCATTCATAATAGCCACAAAAACAATCAAATACCTTGGAATAAACTTAACCAAGGATGTTAAAGATCTCTACGATGAAATTACAAAACTTTAAAGAAAGAAATAGAAGAGGATACCATGAAACGGAAAGAATCTTCCATGCTCATGGATTGGAAGAATCAATATCATCAAAATGACCATTCTCCCAAAAGCAATTTAAAGATTCAATGCAATACCAATCAAGATACAGAAGACCTTCTTCTCAGATCTGGAAAAAATGATGCTGAAATTTATATGGGAGACACAGGAGACGTCAAACATCTAAAGCAATCTTGTACAACAAAAACAAAGCTGGAGGCATCACAATACCAGATTTCAGGACATACTACAGGGCAGTTGTAATCAAAACAGCATGGTACTGGTACAGAAACAGATGGATAGACCAATGGAACAGAATTGAAACACCAGAAATCAATCCAAACATCTACAGCCAACTCATATTTGGTCAAGGGTCCAAAACCAATCCCTGGAGTAAGGACAGTCTATTCAATAAATGGTGCTGGGAAAATTGGATTTCCACGTACAGAATCATGAAGCAAGACCCCTACCTTACACCTTACACAAAAATCCACTCAACATGGATTAAAGACTTAAATCTACGACCTGACACCATCAAATTATTAGAGAGCATTGGAAAAACCCTGCAAGATATAGGTACCGGCAATGATTTCTTGGAAAACACCTCAGAAGCACAGGCAGTCAAAGCCAAAATTAACATTTGGGATTGCATTAAATTGAGAAGTTTCTGTACTGCAAAAGAAACAGTCAGGAAAGTGAAGAGACAACTGACAGAATGGGAAAACATATTTGCAATCTACGTAACAGATAAAGGGTTGATAACCAGAATCTACAAAGAAATCAAGAAACTCCACAAGATCAAAACAAACAACCCACTTAAGAGATGGGCCAAGGACCTCAATAGACATTTTTCAAAAGAGGAAATCCAAAGGGCCAACAGGCACATGAAAAAATGTATAAGATCACTAGCAATCAGGGAAATGCAAATCAAAACCACAATGAGGTTCCACCTCACCCCAGTTAGAATGGCTCACATTCAGAAATCTACCAACAACAGATGCTGGCAAGGATGTGGGGAAAAAGGGACACTAACCCACTGTTGGTGGGAATGCAGACTGGTTAAGCCACTATGGAAGTCAGTCTGGAGATTCCTCAGAAACCTGAAGATAACCCTACCATTCAACCCAGCCATCCCACTCCTTGGAATTTACCCAAAGGAAATGAAATTGGCAAACAAAAAAGCAGTCTGCACATTAATGTTTATTGCAGCTCAATTCACAATAGCTAAGGCCTGGAACCAACCCAAATGCCCATCAACAGTAGACTGGATAAAGAAATTATGGGACATGTACTCTATAGAATACTATACAGCAGTCAAAAACAAAGAAACCCAGTCATTTGCAACAAGATGGAGGAATTTGGAACACATCATGCTGAGTGAATTAAGCCAGTCCCAAAGGGACAAATATCATATGTTCTCCCTGATTGGCGACAACTAACTGAGCACCAAAGGGGAAACTTGTTGAAGTGAAATGGACACTGTGAGCAACAGTGACTTGATCAGCTCTTGTCCTGACGGTTGATGTACAATGTAATACTTTACCCATTTTAGTATTTTTTTTGTTCTAGTACCATTGGTTGAACTCTGTAATTAACACACAATTATTCTTAGGTGTTTAAATTTTAACTGAAAAGTGATCCCTATTAGGAATTTGGAAAACATTATGTTGAGTGAAATAAGCCAATCCCAAAGGGACAAATACCACTTGTTCTCCTTGATAGGTGACAACTGAGCACCAAAAAGGAAACCTGTTAAAGTGAAACGAACACTATGAGAAACGGTGACTTGATCAGCCCTCACCCTGACTGTTGATGAGCAGCTTAATATGTTATCCCCTTTTTTTTGTTTGTTCTACTTAATACTTTTGGTTGAATACTGTAATCAATACACAGTTCCTCGTATGTGCTGAAACTTAACTGAGAAGTGATCGCTGTTAAATATGAGTGCGAATAAGAGAGGGAAGAGATGTGCAATTTGGGACATGCTCAAGCTCAAACGGTAGTGTAAGAAACATACCAGGGGATTCCAATTCAATCCCATCGAGGTGGCATGAACCAATGCCATCTCACTAGTCCCAGTGATCAATTTCTGTTCACAATTGATTGTAATGATAGGACTAAGAACCAAAGGGATCACATAAACAAGAATAGTGTCTGCAAATACTAGCTGATAGAATAAAAAAGGGAGAGAATAATCCAACATGGGAAGTGAGATACACAGCAGACCCATAGAATGGCAAATGTCCTAACAGCACTCTGGCCTCAGAATCAGCCCTTAAGGCATGCGGATCCGGCTGAAATGCCCATGAGAGTATTTCAGGCATGGAAAGCCAAGACACTCTGGGGGAGAAAAAAAACCTAAATGAAAGATCTCCGTGAGTGAGATCCCAGTGGAAAGAATGGGTCATCAAAGAAGGAGGTACCTTTCTCTGAAGGGAGGAGAGAACTTCCACTTTGACCATGGCCTTGTCTAAATATGATCAGAGTCAGTGAACTCAGGGGGCTTCCACAGCCTTGGCAGCTCATGACAAGAGCCTAAGGTGATTACTGATGCCATAAACAAGAGTGTCAATTTGTTAAGTCAACAACAGGCATCACTGTGCACTTACTCCTCATGTAGGATCTTTGTCCTTAGTGTGCTGTACATTGAGATTTAATGCTATAACTAGTACTCAAATAGTATTTTTCACTTTATGTTTGTGTGGGAGCAAACTGTTGAAATCTTTAATGTATGCTAAACTGATCTTCTGTATATAAAGAGAATCGAAAATGAATCTTGATATGAATGGAAGGGGAGAGGGAGTGGATAAGGGGAGGGTTGCGGGTGGGAGGGACGTTATGGGGGGAAGCCATTGTAATCCATATTCTGTACTTTGGAAATTTATATTCATTAAATAAAAGTTAAAAAAAAAGAAGTCACAAATCAAGGGAAATCTATCAGGCTTTTCTTGATGGAAGCGTGGATATTTTAAGAATACCCAGTGTGCAATAAATTTTAAAAAGCATCAATTTGTACCAGAAAAGTCATCCATTCATTCGTTCAACATATCATCGGTCCACTCACTCTTCTAGGTATTTGGATTCATTCAAGAATGCAATGGCAAAGGTTCCTGCTCTTGTGGAGACTATATCCTAGTCACACAGGGGAAAACATCAACAATAATCCTGGAAAAAAATTTCAGAAAGTAAAAGTAACTCAAGGGCATGAGGAACACGAATTTAGAAGCAGTCAAAGGGAGCTGGATTGCAATTTCAAATAATGAGATTTGGTACATCATTTCTGAAGAAATGATATTTAAGCAAAAGCTTAAAGGAGATGAGAAAGGGTACCATGAGGATGTCTGGGGAGGAGCCTATCAGTTGGATGTGAGTATCAAAGCTGTATGGTACAGGTCGGTGCTGCGGCTCACTTGGCTAATCCTCTGCCTGCGGCACCGGCACACCGGGTTCTAGTCCCAGTTGGGGTGCCGGATTCTTTCCCGGTTGCTCCTCTTCCAGGCCAGCTCTCTGCTGTGGCCCAGGAGTGCAGTGGAGGATGGCCCAAGTGCTTGGGCCCTGCACCCACATGGGAGACCAGGAGAAGCACCTGGCTCCTGGCTTCAGATAGGCGCAGTGTGCCGGCCGTAGCGGCAGTTTGGGAGGTGAACCAATGGAAAGGAAGACCTTTCTCTCTCTCCCTCTCACTGTCTAACTCTGCCTGTCAAAAAAAAAAAAAAAAAAAAAAAAAAAAAGAGCTGTACGGTATAAATACAAAATTAAGGAATTACTCTGATAACATCAAGGGTCAGCCAGGCTGGAATGGAAAAGCATGTGGAGAAGAGGGTTAACAGAAAGTGATTATACAAACCCCACATTCATTATGTCAATCTATAGTGAAATGCCAGACATTAAATAGTACATTGTTAGTGTATTTCTGTATTTTTTTTTATTTATTTATTTATTTATTTTTTTTACAGGCAGAGTGGACAGTGAGAGAGAGAGACAGAGAGAAAGGTCTTCCTTTCGCCGTTGGTTCACCCTCCAATGGCCGCCGCGGCTGGCGCGCTGCGGCCGGCGCACCGCGCTGATCCGATGGCAGGAGCCAGGAGCCAGGTGCTTTTCCTGGTCTCCCATGGGGTGCAGGGCCCAAGCACTTGGGCCATCCTCCACTGCACTCCCTGGCCACAGCAGAGGGCTGGCCTGGAATAGGGGCAACCGGGACAGAATCCGGCACCCCGACCGGGACTAGAACCCGGTGTGCCGGCGCCGCTAGGTGGAGGATTAGCCTAGTGAGCCGCGGTGCCGGCCTATTTCTGTATTTTTTTGTCATTTATTTATTTAGACAGGTAGAGTTATAGACAGTGAGAGGGGGAGACAGAGAGAAAGGTTTTCTTTCCGTTGCTTCACTCTCCAAATGGCCTCCATGGCTGGTGCTGTGCCGATCCGAAGCCAGGAGCCAGGTGCTTCTTCCTGGGCTCCCATGCAAGTGCAGGGTCCCAAGCACTTGGGCCATCCTCCACTGCCCTCCTGGGCCACAGCAGAGAGCTGGTTTGGAAGAGGAGCTGGATTGGAAGAGGAGCTGGATTGGAAGAGGAGCAACTGGGACTAGAAACTGGTGCCCATATGGGATGCTGGCGCTGCAGGCAGAGGATTAACCAAGTGAGCCACAGCACCAGCGTCTATTTCTGTAATTTAAATATACAATAATTAAACCTTATACAGAGCAAGTAAGTCAAAGTGATGTAATAAAGAATTTAAAAGTGAAACAGTGTATTTGATAATTTATGCGAAGACAGATTTTCAGTTTCAAATTTAGAATAGCCATCTTTGGCCAAAATCATCCCATTTAATTGTACTCTGAAAGGGGAGAGAGGAGATTAAGACAGGTCAAGTCCCTCTCAAACTTAACAACTTACAAAACAGAGGAAGCAAGCCCTAGCCAAGGCAAGTAGGTTGCCTTCAGAAGCGAAGAATAATCTTTAGCTGAGAGACAGCAAGCAAGGTATTATATACTGTGTGAAGAACTGGAACAGTGGAGCAGCAAGGATCCAAACACAGAAAATATGAGGGAATGGAAAAGCTAGTTGCCTGGTATGGCTCATCTATGCTACATATACATATTGGTATATGGCACAGTATCACCTAAAAATGCACAAGTACTACATGTTCACCCCAAATTAAAAGATGGGGGGATTAGAACCTCAGTCTTAGAATTGTAAGCAACTGAATTCTGACAGCATTTTTAACGAACAAGGAAATAAATTCTCCTGTTATCTGCAGAAATCAACACAGCCCTCCCCACATTTTTTTACCCCAAAGACATTCAAGTCTATTTCCCATTTACAGAATTGTATGATTAATAAGTTTTAGTTGAAGCTATTTAATTTGATATAGTCTTACTTGTTTTTGCTTTTGTTATCTGTGCTATCCAAAAAAATCGTTGTCAACATCCTTATCAGGGTAAGTTTTCTTTATATTCTAGGACATTTATAGTCTTATCTGACAATTAAGTCTTTAATCCAATTCAAATTAGTTTATGTATGACCTATCGCATGTGGGCATCTGTTTTTTTGTTTGTTTGTTTTTTTTAGCATTTATTAAGATTATCCTTTCCTCATTGAGTATTCCTGGTACCCTTGTCAATAATTAGTTAAGCATGTACTACATGTGAGTGTACTTCTAGGATCTTGGTTTTGTTCTGTGTGTCCTTTTAAAGGTCTATGTGTCCTTTTAAAATACTATTTTGATTACTATAGCTTTTGAATATAGTTTGAGATCAAGAAATGGGATGCCTCTAGGTTTGTTGTTCTTGCTCCCGATTGCTTTAGCTATTCAGGTGTATTTACAATCAGTTCTGCATGAACTTGAGATGTTTTTCTACTTCTGTGAAAAATGCCATTGTAATTTGTTAGGGATTGCATCAAAAGATTCCATTAGGTAGAATGGACATGTTGATAATATTAATTCTGATACACAAATACAGATTATTTTTTCACTTAGCTGTGCTAGTCAATTTGTTTAATATTTTATCACCTTGATTCAATTTGTTTCTAGGGGTTGGAGTTGGTGCAGAGCAGGTAAAGCTGCCACCTGCAATGCTGGCATCCCATAAACATGCCCGTTCAAATCCTGGCTTATCCACTTCCAATCCAGTTGCCTGCTAATGGCCTTGGAAAAGCAGTGGAAAACGGTCCAAGTTCTTGGGCCCCTGGAACTCAGGTGAGGAACCAACCCCTGGCTTCTGATTTCGATATGGCCCAGTTCTGCTCATTGAGGCCATCTGGATAGTGAACCGTGACAGAAACTCCCTCTCTCTGTGACTTCCAAATAAAACATTCTTAAAAATTTTGTTTTTAAGAGTTTATTCCTTCTGATGCTATTTTGAGTGGAATTACTTTTTTCTAGATATAGAAATGCAACTGAATTTTGCACATTGATTTTCTAGCTTTCAGCTTCACTAAATTTATTAGTAATAAACCTCTAAAGAAGAGTTAATGCAAATTCTTTCAGAAATCTTCCCAAAAATTCAAGAATAATCAATGTATTCAAATTAGTTTTATAAGGACAGCTTCATCTTTCTACTGAAGCCAGAGAAAGATGCCAGAACAAAGTAACATTGTAGGCTAATAGCCTTGGTGAACAAAGAAGCAAAAAAAAAAAAAAAATTAACATAACCTAGCAAAGTGAATTCAACAGCATCTTAAACGTCTTATACACCATGATCAAATAGGTTTTATTATGGTTGCAAGGGTAATTTAACATGCGAATCAAGAAAAGTGCTACAGAATATTTGTTCCTTCCCAGTCATTGAAGCATTCCAAGATTTGGAGACATGTAAGTGTCCCTTTATGGATAAACAGAACAAGTCTCCCCCCCCCACCCCACACACACACCAGGATACTATTCAGCCTTGAAATGATCATCTCTACATTGTAAAACATGGATGAAGGTATACAACATTGTGCAAAATAAGTCAGACACCTAGAGTCGAGTCCTGTAAAATCTAACTTATATGTAGAACCTAAAAAAGTCAAGCTCATACACACAGAGTATAACAGTGGTTGCCAGAGTAATTACATTACACCTCAAGATTAAATTTAGTCATTTTTAAGGAAGTTTCTAAACATCTGTGATTATATGACAGATTTAACCCAACCAAATGGCTGAATAGTTTTACTTCTCTTCCCATTGACAATTACAGTAGACTTGCTGTGTATTTTCTCATTGCTGTTTTTCTAGCAGACTTACTAAGTAGCTTGGGAATATTTATATTTTCACCAATCATGCATGATAGAAATGATCTTCAACATTCAAGTACGGCTTACTGATGATTAAAATGTCAAATGGGGAAAAAAAAGTAGATGGTAACATTGGGAGATTTTTCTTCCAAGGCCAACCCATACAAAGGGAGTGTCTGGTACATACATGTAGAGTAGACGGACATAGATAATTAGATAATTACACATGTAAAACATGTCTAAAGACAGCAGTCAACGGAAAGGATGTCTACTGTCTAATGTCTAAATGGGGCTTTGTGTTTTCCAGACTCATGAGTCACGAGAGCAGTTAGCTCTGAATTGCAGTGTGTGAAGGATACAGGGATGGATTTTTCAGACAATTTCTTCTGGTTCTAGTGCTTTTCAAGGAGATGGCTGTTTCCTGGGGAGAAGAGGATGTAGTGTGAATCTGCATAGATGAAACTTTTGATCCCCTTAAAAAAAATCCACAGCGAGCTCTTTTGTTGAGTTTATACAGGAGACAGTATCACTTAGAAGAGCATACTTTTGTAAATCATCCCCAGTGTCAGCAGGAGATGGGTTTCAGGACCCTGCAAATCCAAGTCTGCTGTTGCTTAAGTTTTTTCTGTAAAATCTCAGCATTCACCTAATCCCACACATATCTTCTTGTATACTCCGATCATCTCTGAATTATATCTAGACCCTCATATAATGCAAATGCTGTGGAAGTAGCTGTTTTACAATGTTGTTTAGGCAATACTGACAGAAAAAGAGCCTTTACATGGTCAGCAGAGATAAAATTTGTGTCCTAATATTTTCAGTTGGTGATTAGTTGGATCCATGGAGGTAGATCATCGGATAGGGAGGGCTGACTGTACTTTAGAGAGTAAGTATCATTTATAATGATACGCATGGTAATTAAATACTTGCAATAAATGAGAGGAGTCATTTATCTTGAGACCTTTGGACCTGAAAAAGCCCTGCATGTGAGAATTGCAACCTCCAAGACTTGAAGCACAGGTGGGACAGTCTCTGGATTGTCACCAAGTGGTCATGTGCAAGCTACATAGCCTTTGGAGGCACTGCCATCCTCAATGCCTGTCACTGTCTCCCATGGCAGATACTCTGGAGATTGCCACTGACCACCTTTACTGCACAGGAATAGCTAAGAGCCTGGGGGTTTGGTGTCCATAGAAACTTAGTTCAAATCCTCATTAGTTGTGAGACCAGGGCTGGAGACCTTACTTTGTAGGTATGGATGGAAGGACTCAATATGTTACCTATTATGCAGCTCCATACTTAGATGCTCAGTAGTTGAATCCCTTGTCCTTCTCTGTCAGAAGGAAAATATTCTTGAAGTAACAGAAAAATAGCAAAAAAAGGCTGATCATTTGTATGCTAGGTATCTCATCTCACGAGATAGGTGTTAAAATTCCCATATTACAGATCAGAAAACTGATGCTGCAAAGAAGTTTGCTCCCACAGTAAAAAGGCACACAGAACGTCTATTATAGCTCCAAAGTTATTGCAGATATTAACTTCTGACCATCACCATTTAATGCCTTAACTGTCTATATATTGAAGATGTTTTATATACATTACACATTTATCTAAATATGACTGCATTAAGACAAAACCTCAATTTTCCTTTCCTGATCTTAAGTTGAGGCAACTAGCTTGGTGCCACATAAAAGCTGGCTCTTTAGAGTTCCAACAATTAAAACTAAGGAATCAATGAATGGTGAAGTTTGCCAAACAGTAAAATATTACAAAGGAAGTTACTATTCATTTTTAAGTAATATCTGGATCCTAATTCTGTCAGTAAGCTACATATATATATTCTCCCTAATTTGATGTGGATGAACTTCAAAACCAGATTAAGTCTTTTTAGTTCTCTACCTCAAAGATAATTAGCTTGAAATGTAGGAAATAATAAATCAGAAATACTGTTATTTCAAAGATATATCCTTATTCACCCCGATTTACTTTATTTCTTGATTATAAAAAAGTCATGTTCCCTGTGTATGCAAGTTTTACACATTTTGCTCAGAACTACCATTCTTAGATTTTAGTCCCTGATGATTTCCAACATTTTAGCTTCTCTTCTTTTTTTTTTCTTTCTTTGACAGGCAGAGTGGACAGTGAAAGGCAGAGAGAAAGGTTTCCTTTTGCCGTTGGTTCACCCTCCAATGGCTGCTGCGGCGGGTGCGCTGTGCTGATCCAAAGCCAGGAGCCAGGTGCTTATCCTGGTCTCCCATGCGGGTGCAGGGCCAAGCACTTGGGCCATCCTCCACTGCACTCCCGGGCCACAGCAGAGAGCTGGCCTGGAAGAGGGGCAACTGGGACAGAATCCACCGCCCTGACCGGGACTAGAACCCGGTGTGCCGGTCCGCAAGAGGAGGATTAGCCTAGTGAGCCGCGGTGCTGGCCTAGCTTCTCTTATTTCATATTCACTGGCCGCTTGCAATCTTATGGCTGTAAACAGCAAATAAGGAGAAAGGGTAAAAGTGAGACACATCAGGAGGGCAAAGACGGAGACAGGGTTTTTTCCTCTATAAACTGAGATAAGTAAGTCATCTGATTCTCCTTGGTGCATTCAGAGACTAGAAACTGCTTCAAGTCCTTTCTTTATGGCTTGGTTAAACCAGAGGTAGGTAGAGTCCTTCAGACGACTTATATGAAGGTGTTTGTGGAAATGCAGAATTAAGAGCTTATTTGTTAAAAAAAAATCCACAAATTCTTGCATGATTTGTTCATAATTTTCCACAAACTTTTTGAAGACCTCCTCCTATGTTTCTCTGATGGCATTTAGTGAGGCATTTATTTACTTAATTTATCTTAAAATCAGAAGATGACAGAAAAGGAGAGGACAGAGAGACAACTTTCATCCAGTGGTTTGTGTCCCCAAATGCTTGCAACAGCTCACACTGTATCAGCCTGTAGCCCAGAGCCAGGAACTCAATCTGGGTCTCCCACACAGGTGGCAGCAACTGGAGACATCATCTGCTGCTTCCCAGGGTTTCCAGGAAGCTGGAATCAGGAGCAGAGCTGAGAATAAAACCCAGACACTTCAGTGTAGCATGCGGGCATCCCAAATGCTATACAAAATGCCTACACCAGTTTTAAGCAAGGGCTTACTCAACATTGCTACACAGATGTCTGGGCCTAAAAGTCTAATAACCATTTTTTGAATGAAATCCCAAGTCTGCCTCAAAGGACTACATTTTTAAGTTTTTACACATTTGTAGCAAAAACCATTCCCTTGTTGAGGAGGCCTCAACAAAGGCCAAGTGGATTTCTACTTCTGCAGGTTTGGTTGATGTACCACATATCATGTCCTTAACTAACGCATTTATTCCAAGTTAACATGGATTTCAGCTATGTAAACAATTACTCCAAACACCATTCATGTATTTGGTGCTACAGATCAGTATCAATAACCAAACACAAGATGGAATAATTGTCTCGTTTTGTCACTCCTGTTGGGTCCTTCAGCCACAGGCAGACAAAGAGCTGGCACTGGGGTACTTTATCAGACAAGGCAGTCAAAAAGCCTGCATGTACTTTGGGAAATTATTTTTTCCAAACCGTGGACACCAATTGCATATCTTTAAATAAAATATTCAACTTGACCCAACTGTCAAAAAGAAATCTGTAATGAAAGGTTGCCTTTTGTGTTGCTTCCCATTTTTTACCTCATTATGCTAACAAAAAGTCTTAGTGTCTGAACATTTCATCAGTTCTAAGAACTGTAGCCGTAGGCAGTTCATGCAGTGGAAATTTGTGACTGGTTGGA
The DNA here is from genome assembly GCF_964237555.1 of Oryctolagus cuniculus. Lineage (NCBI taxonomy): Eukaryota > Metazoa > Chordata > Mammalia > Lagomorpha > Leporidae > Oryctolagus > Oryctolagus cuniculus. The sequence continues at coordinate 80,769,949 of NC_091441.1, forward strand.
TTTCTTACTTGCATGTGTACCACACCCACAATTATATGACTTTTACTGCTTTTGTACACTTCATGTGCCTATCTTTTATATGGTATACCAGGAGAGGGTAGGGGGGTTTGGTCCTCTGTGTGAAGGAGTTGTTTTAATAGAGCTGGGGAGCTGACTTGAGAGCCATAAAAGCTAAAAAAATTAAAATAGGAAAATATTTAATTATTTTAAATCACTATCTCAGATATTCTCTTCTCATATCACCGGTATTATATCTTCTAAAATTCATCCTAAGGTTGAGTCAAGTGAATTATCTCCACATATATGTCAGATAACACAATTATTACCTAATCACCTATTGGAAGTCCTTGTGTGGAAAAAAATTGATTATGGTGAAGCTGATCTGTGCAAATCACGGTGTCAACTCCAAGAAAGCCCTTTTATTTTTCTCCTGGGTCAGGCATCTTGCCAAATACGGAGTGGTCACCAGGACGTATTCTACCTAAGTAGCTCTGAATCCAAGATGTATGATTTATTGAGAAAAAAATTTCTCTGTAGAATGGCAAACAATTATCCCAGGAGCCACACTACTTGCTGTGTGTGTAGATACGGGTCCCTTGCAGTGACACAGACATATGCAAACACAAGCACTGGCATTAGCTATCCCCAAATCATAAGACAATGGGTTCACCCAAACTCAGAGGCTTAGCCTACAGGCCTATGTAACCATGCCTCTCTGATATTTCCCAAGTGTTTAGGGTGTGGGCTCTCAGGACATGGAGGTTGTTCCTTCAAGTCTTTATTTTATTTTGAATTCAGGACACCTCCTCAGTTTCTTTGGGTACACCAATCTTCATATCCACACAGTTTACAAGAGTTGTAGCCAACTGCAACTGTTGCCCATCTCTAAAGTTCCTTTTCTGGTGAACACCACCAGCACCCACCTCCCTGTACTGCCTGTTTCCAAACCAACTGTTATCTTCAATCCTAAGGTACTATCTTTTTGTTGTTTTGTTTTCTTACCTTTTTTTTTACTTTAATTTAATGAATATAAATTTCCAAAGTACAGTTTATGGATTACAATGGCTTTTTTGACCCCATAATTTCCCTCCCACCTGCAACCCTCCCCTCTCCTGCTCCCTCTCCCTTTCTATGGTACTATCTTATATGCCCCTCATTACTGTTACTTTTATTTGAAAGTTCTAGAACCATTTTTGATCATCAGAACTAATTCGCTGGCCGCGAGTCTGTTCCAAGCTCCAGCTAAGGAGGCATCTGCTAGGACCCGGGGCGGGCCCACGGCATCTCCTGCCCAGTCTGCCCTCGCGTGGAGCCCCATTCTCTGGGAACTCACCTCCCTGGGACTCAGGGAGAGCCCCGTTAGGGTCGCTACTGACCCTAGTCTCAGACCTTCCCAAGGGACATGGGGTAGAGTGACATGACGCACTCAGCTCGTGGCCCCACTGATGAGCTTCCTCCGCCCTACAGAACCAATTCTCTCAAACTGACCCACACAAAGAAATTGAACGGAGTTATCAGGGGCAGGCATCAATTTCTCTGTCCCTCAAAGAGCAGGTTAACTCTGGTTGCTGGACCATAGATAACAGAGTAGATGCAAATTCTTTCAATGGGGGTGTTGTGAGCAGCTGAAATCCTTACCAGGCAGAGGCAAACAGGACTGATGTGTTGGTAACAAACCGAGTGTCATGAAAAAAAAATTTATCCTCCCAATATCATGTTGGAAAATCTTCAATTAGGAAGAAAATTTACCCTACTAAAAAATACTTCAATCATATGATTGGACTTATCATTAGGAGGACACATGTTTTGGATAGACACCCAAACACTCTATCTTCATATCTAGAAAATAACATTTTTTGTTTATATACTCTTTTTAGCTTCCCACTCCCACTGCCAAAAAGGCAGAAACTGTATCCCCGTTAATGATCAGACCACAATTCATAGCCAAGCCTTTACTGGATCCCAGAGTTAACCCAGGAAATAAAAAAGCCATGTTTCTCAAAGGGATCAACTCTAGATGACAAAGGGAAAACTTTCTGAGAAACAGTGAAAAATTCTGTCTTAAAATATTTGAAGATATCGCTGCATTCTAGAGCAACTGAAAAACTTAGAGGGTCAAAGAAATTAAGCTTTAAAGATACATAGGATTTAAATGCTATTTTACCTATCTGTATGTTTTAATTTCAGTTTCTTATATTTTCGTTTACATGGATATGTTTTTCTCACCTCCTACAAGAGTAAGCCCCTAACTCTGTGAACGTGGGCGATGTATGAGAAGAGTTGTGGAATTCTCTCAATCACTTGGGGACTTCGCTCACTCAGAACCTGATCTGAGCCTTTCTGTGGATTATAACCCTTTTAGAATAGTCAGGAATTGTAAATACAAGCAGTATCCCTTGTCTCATTTCAGGTTCTTCCTGACTTTAGATTTGCAAATATATAATGAGATCTCTTGGGGATGGGATCCAAATCTAAACAGAAAATTTACATAGCCTGAAGCTATTCTTGTACAATACTCTCAAATAATTTTGTGTATGAAATCAAGTTTTTTTGTGTGTGGAATTTTCCACTTGTGGTATCCTGGAGCATTTCAGAGTTCTGGATATTCAGATTAGGGATGCTCAATCTGCAGGAACCATTTTCTTTTTTTTGAAAACATTTACATAGATTAATTTACAGCAACTTAAACAAATGGGTAGGAACTCTACCTAGGATTCCGGTAAAGACCTTGACCCAGGAGTGGTCTGTTGGACAGCTGAGGGCTGGGCTATCTGTGAGCAGCTGGATCATGCAGGTAAGGGAATGGATCAGAATGGATCCCATTTTTGTTGGGAAGTACAGACAGTGCAGTCTGGGTATACTGGGTGCAGTTTGGGCCCTGATTCTACCACAATCTAGCCAAGAAAATATATGCCAATTCATCAGCCTCTCAGCATATCAGTTCCTAAGCCAACTGGTTTTCAATGTGGCTCTTCTGAAACTGATTTTAATATGAGCACTATTTATTCACAAGGGTTGTTGGTGTTAAATAATTTAACATCTCTGAAACTTGGTAGACGCAAAGTTGATGAGATTTTGTTTATTCAGTTTATTTAAAATATTTCCTATCACTGTTTGTTTATTCTCATATTAAAACATGTCCTATGGTATGCAACACCTGTGTAGCATTTTCCATAGTTAAAATTTTTGTGAAAATTGTCAGTGGAAAAAAAATTCAAAAACCTGAGTGCCACATCTTAGGCCTTCTGAGAGATTCTGGTTCAGGACTTGTTGGGTGGGCTCAGTAATGGGCATTTTACAGATGATGCCCGAGCTACCATCTGATAAAGGTGGCATGTAGTCTGAGTTTCCAAGCACAGTTCCTGATTCTTCTGCATGTATTCTGCACCTAGTGCAGAGCATGGCTTATCATAGGTGCTCAATAGACAGCTGAAAGGATGAAGCAACCACCAATTCAATCAAGAGGCAGGACTACTTGGACACCAGGGTTTTTCAGCTTCAGGAGTTGGGCCGAATAGCTCTGTTGGGGAGCTCTCCCAATCATGGCAGATTGTTGAGCAGCAATCCCAGACTTAAGTCCACTGCACTGTCTCCAGATGTGACAATGAAAAACCTTACCACACATTACCAATGTCCCCTTTGGGCCAAGCCTTGCCCAGTGTGGAACACTGACATAGGCTGACACAATGGCTTACAGGGAGATCCCTAACAGAGTGTGTAACACACAACATGCATTAGATAAGTATTTGTACCATTGTATGAATGATCACCACTACTTTAGAGTGCATTGGATATTGAATTTAAAAAATGACCTTCAGAGGAATTGGAGGCAGCACAGAGGGGAGCCTTCCCATTGAGAAGATTTTCTTACTGTTCCATCTGCCTCCACATAAAGCTAGGTAATTATTTGCTCCTTCAGAGTTACTATCTTGGTATGGTCCTAAGATATTAATTTGATTTTGAGCATCCCTAGTGGATGCTTGGCCCTTAATTTTAAAAATTGTTATAATTCATCAGTGTGAGTCCCATTAAGTCAGTGGAGAGTCAATGAATAAATCCATATCCACGAGTTGAAAAAGTAACCTTGGATGTGATCCACTTTTATATTCATGAGAATTATAACAATTGCACACATATGGACAGATTCTCTCCTCCCTACCCTTTAAAGGTTTAAACTCAGGCATACTTAGCAAAAGGAACTCAGCGTGTCCAGAAAGCACATAAAAGAAAAATGCTAGGGCCATGAACATCATCTTCATTTCATAGCTGAAACACATGGCCACTCTTACAGCTTCAAATAATTATGTTTCCCAGTGGTCAGGGGCAACTGAGACTATGACTCCAACTGCAAGCAACTATGTTGGTGTTCTGTTTCATCATGAAAAGAAATTAGGATTAGAATTCTCATAGAAGTATGTGTCTATACCTACCATCTCAGACTGAAATCTGCCTTTGATCTGGGGTTCAAAACAGTGAGTTGGGAACTTAAGTGAGACATACTTAACATAAGAAATGCTCACCTGTGAATCTAGCCTGCATTCTGCCAAAATTCTACCACAGTAGCCAAGACAGCACAACAGCTACAGAATCACAAAGCAACACTCAATTCTACTATCAGGGTTATGACGAGTCCTCAAAAGTCTCTTGGACAATTTGTATAATGGAAAAACTGTGCATAGTTTAATTGTTTTGCACTGAAATAAGTTCTTTAATTCTATTTTACTTTTTAATATCTACTAAAATTTTGAAATATATTTCAAAGGCAGAGAGAGAGAGAGAGAGAGAGAGAGAGAGAGAGAGAAAGAGAAACACCCAAGTAAATGAGTGCACTCATTTACTGTTTTATTCCCCAATTGTCTTTAACACCTGGGCTGGGCCAAAGCTGGAAGCTAGGAACTCAACCCAGATCTCCCACATGTCCCAGGTACTTGATTTTATTTTGAGCACCCCTAGCAGACGTCTGGCCATTCATTTAATAAAGTGCTGTGTTTTGTCAGTGGGATTCTCATGAAGTCAGCGTAGGAGTCAGTCAATCAGCAGAAAGCTGCAGTGAGGAGCCATAGCTGGGTATGGAACCCAGGTGCTCTGATGTGGGATGGAGGCATGTTAACTGCTAGTCTAGACACCTGCCCCTATCCATGAACATGTTGAAGTGCCTTTGTGCTGCCACCATGTCATGATTCCACTGTGCAACTGAGCCATCATCAAAACTGTTATCACCATGTGGCCATTGCCATCGCGACACTGACTCCACTACACTTACTCCTGTTCTTCCAGCATTCTGTCAAGTAACTGCTCTGAGAATGCTCTCTAATCCTGTACTTTACAACAATATTCGATAGTGCAGGTATTACAGCCTGTTTTCAAAACTGAGGCTTAGAGTGCTTACTGAATGCAGCTTTTGGTTGCAGGCAGTCCACTCCAGTGCAATTCCAGGTGACTCATTGCCATACACTGTCTCCCTTGTGGCTGTGTGACTTTGGGGGGGGGGTGACTTCATCTTCCTGGAGCTTGGTGGTCTTGGTTATAGCTATCTAATCCTCCCTCTACATATGCTAAGAAGCAGGTCCATCGGTTCACTGTGACATGATTCATCATTGTATTTTATATGAGCTCTGGGAAGCATGGCATCACAGTGTCATGAAATTCAATGTTATAATTGTCATTTGGATTCCCATGGAGATGGCTGCCTAGATATGTGGGAATTTGTCCTCTCCTGGCTAACAGGACAATATTGAAATCAGTATCCATCCACATGTTGGCTATACATTTATTAGAAACTTGCCTTTCTGTAAGGTTCATAAAATCATGATTAGATAAACCCCATAAGCTAGAATCCTTGAAAAGTATGTTAACTCAATACAAGAGCACTAAGGGAGGTTTAGGCATCAAAAAAACTGGGTGCCGCTTATATACAACCAGGCAGGGGCTGGTTAATTATGTGATGAATCCTCTTTACATCACACTTCACAGCCTTTAAAAACAGCATCCACTTCTATATTTGATACAGAATGATGCTTACTTTACGATCAACAAAATATTGTAGCACAATCTCATTCAAAATCCTCAAAACCTTTCAAACTCTTAGTACAAGGAGATTTTTCAGAAAGAGAAAAAATACAAATCCTAAGTACATTTTGGCTGGGGAATTAGAATGATCTTCATTTTTTCTTCTGTACAAATTTTAAAATAATGAGCAAAAAAATAAGTTATTTCAAATGAGGTGAAATTCTCCATGTAAGAGGCTACAAGTATATTCTAATCATATAACCCTTCCTTGATTTTCCACCTCATCTGAATTTGCAAATTGTGAGTGGGTTTCACTTACATGCCACATTAGAATATCAGCCCCTTTAAAAATCCAAGTCTCCCATCTGATCCACATGTTACTTGTTAGTTTGGATTCTGAACAATGGCTAGCTGCTTGTTAAAGTCAAATTCCCCCAGACGGAGATGAGCTAATGCTGGCAGGTGCAAAAGAGTGCCCCCTGAGTTCTGACAGCAGCTTCTGTGGTATTTGCCAGAATAGATGCCAACCTTCAAAAACAACCTTTGAGGGAAACAATGCTTATTTGGATATCATGAATACATAGTGAACACGGATACAGTCAGTACTCTTTTTAGCGGAAGCTTTATGTAATTTTCAAATTAAGTCTTTCCAAACTCCAGTCTTACCTCTCAGACCCAATTTGGTTTGCTGATACATTTTCCTCCATTGGTTTTCTCTTTGAGCACAGTGCATTCTGGGCTCATCCTTTCCTAGAGGCCTGAAGGCATTTTAATAGGATGAGTCAACAAATGAGCTTAATTGATCCTGTTGGGCCCTCATTTATGCAAGAATACTGAGGAGCTGCTGGCTCAGACCGCCTAGAATTTTTAATTCTGGAAAAATGTATATCCATCTGACTTTATTTGCTGGAGGAATATTCACCAATGTATTATGCAACATATATTGATCACTAAATCACAAGCATCCCATTCCAAAGAAATGTTTCCCCAACTCTGCCAGTATTCAGGTTGGAACAACACTTGATGATTTACAACAGCTCCTCTCCACAGAGGTTCAGTGATTCTCCCTGGAGGTGTGAGTGAGAAGGCTAAGACCGATTTACCCAAGGATGAAGAACTTGCCCGAGGACAGTGTCAAGCTTAGACCAAACAGTAGAGCAAGACATTTCCCTTCAGTGCGTCCAAGTTTTGCCTGCCTGCGTTTGACTGCGTCACCATTCTCTTAGCCTGCCAAGACTCAACGAGTTAGCACCCTTCCTCCATCATTCGAGACTGCAGCCTGCCCACTCCCCTTTCAACACACAGCCTCACAGCCAACCACTTCTATCATGTTCCTGTTCTTGGGCCCACCTTCTGGTGCTCAGCTACGGACCTGGCGTTATGTTCACATCTCTGCACTGTCCCAGAGACCTCCTGATGCCTCCTCCCTTACTCCAATAGCCAGCAAACTCCCGCTCATCAGTCGGAGCCAGCGTCCTTGCAATTCCCTTCTCTGAGACAAGAAATAACCAGCGAACTTGCACCAACTCCCATCGCCACCGCGACTCACCTTCCGGTGACTGCGCTCTGGTTCTCTGCTTCCTTCTTGTCGCTGTGGGTGATCTGGCCACGTTGTTTTCCGAAAGCTCCAGCTTCCCTTGTGCACGAGATCCGCTCGTCCTGCTCCGGCTCCTGTAATCCATCCTCCCTCCCCCTGGTTATCAAGTCTCCTCTTTTAATGAGATTGTTCCCAGCTGGGTAGAATAACACGGCCGTCTCAGCCACCTTTAAACCATCTTCCCCGATTCCTTTGCTCCCTCCAACTGCAGCTTCATTTCCCCGCTCTCCTCTAGCTAAACCTCCTCTGAATTGTCCATGCTGACAGACCACACTTTTCCCCAGAACTTCTCACCCCAGCTTTTCTAGACATTCACCCAGACCACCACCACGGAGAGGACTCTCAGCAGTGTCCTGGGGAATTCATCATCACCATTTCCGGTCACCTCCTAACTAACCTTCCCATCCTTGCCTTGCATAACGTGCTGCAAATCCAGCAACCAGACAAAAATCAAAGCAGGTCACACCTCCGCCCTGTATACTCTGATGGACTCTTGGGACATGAGGTCCTTATAATTTCATATATGAGCCTACATGGTATGGCCTTATGTTACATCTGCTCTCATTCCATCTTACTCTTCCCTTTGCTTGCTCTGCCTCTCAGCCGTCTCAGCCTCATGCTTCTGTTGGTCAATCAGGCATGCACCCACCTGAGAGCCTTTGCACTGGCTAGTATCCCTTTGACATGCTTTTCCTCCAGTCTGTTGCACAACAAATTTGCCCTCTTCCTCAAATCCTCCAGGTGTGCCCCCCTCATTTAGGTCAACCCTGCTCACTTCCTGGACAGATGTACTTTCTTCCCAATTAGCTTTGAATTTTTCTCCTTAGCCCATTTTAGTATACTATATGATATTGTTATACATTATGTTTATTGCCTGCTTCCTTACCTAGAATGAAAGCTGCTTGAAGGAACTCATTTTTATATTCCAGCTTTTAAAAGAGTGTACTTTAAGAGAATATTGTTTTAGCAGTAATTATGCTGCTTCCAGTCTCAAACCTGCTTTTAATTGTATGACCTTGCCTGTATAACTTATTCTATTTGGACTGTTTGAATTGTATTGTGGTCTCAAATTGTAAATGTTGAATCCTTAAACCCCAACATGAATATATTTGGAGATATGGCCTTGATGGAGGTAATTAAGGTGAAGTGAGGTTATTAGGGTGGGCCTTATCGGATAGGACTGTTCTTTTCAGAAGAGCAAAAGACACCAGGCCTTGCACACAGAGAAAAGGCCTTGTGAGGGCACAGCGAGAAGGCAACCATCTGCAAGCCAGGAGGAACAGGCTTATCAGAAATCAACCCTGCTGGTACCCTGATCTTGGACTTACTGTCTCAAGCTATGAGAAAATAAATGTCTGTTGCTTAAGTCATCCAGTCCGTGGTATTTTGTTACAGGAGCCTAAGAAGACCAATACAGAATGCAAATGGGCTTTGTTTGGTATGCTTCCCAACATCTGTTCCCCCTTCTTATCATAAAAGCATCTTGATTGGCTTTGGAGGAACCACCTGAACTCTTGGAGCACTCCAAGTTCAAGTATGGTTAGCCTCACCATCTGGTTCAAAAGGCAGACCTATGGCCCAGGTTTAGTCAATCATGGTTCCTTGGTCCCTAGAGCACAGCTACTGACCCCACAGCTGCATCTATTGGAGAAGATTTTTACCTTTTGCTGGCTTGAAGCTGGGAGAATGTGATTCTGCAGCTGCTCACTGCCTTCACAAGACTGAGACTGGAGCCAACAATGGGGAAAGCAGAACCAAGCTGCAGACAGAAACTGATCTCTAATGATGATTTTTAAAGCCCTAGATCTAGCTTTGGGTGATGGGCAGGTGGGGTGGAGGGGCTGGAATGTTCACTGACAAGAGTTAATAAAGCACTTGGTGGTTAGCCTTGTGATTAAGATGGCCCCCTCTCATATTGGACTCCCCGGGTTCAATTTCTGGCTCTGGCTCCTGACCCAAGTCCTGCTAACATAGACCCCGGTAGGCAGTGGTGATGGGTCAAAAAATGGGTTCCTGCCAATCACATGGGAAATCTGGGTTGAGATCTTGGCTTTTGGCTTTCACCAGGCTCAGCCCATGCTATTGCTGGCATCTGGAGAGTGAACCAGCAAGTAGAAGCTCTCTCTGCCTTTCTCTTTATAGTTCTCAAAATAAAGAAAAAGTCAAAACAAATTATTCTTACTTAAGTCAAGTTAAATTGTTTTAGTTTCTTTGAAAGTACAATTAAGTCTGGCCTCCAATTTTCTCGTTCCATCAGGAGGCGAATTAACTTACAGCTAAGAATTTGCGGGATGCACTCAATGCTATGAAGGTGTCATTTTTTACATCTGTGCTAACAACCAGTGATGATGATCACATGTGAGTACAGAACTTCTCCTCCAAAGAGATGTTGATTGTGAATCAAGTTTGAGGACTGCAGTGTGGATCAGAAGTTATTCCAGGTATTTTCCCTTTGCAAAGGATTACATCTGAACCAAGAGGAGACTTGGACTTTTGCAGACCAAAGTTCTGGTAGCGAGATGAGCAAACTGTAGCCTGGGAGAAGCAGAGAGGGAAGAAAATGCAACCAGCCTTTAATGTGTGCAGGCCAATTGGCCTTGCAAGTAAGGAATCATGTATTCCATACTTCCCATGATGTATCCAGTGTGGAAAGAGGGGCTATTGTTCCCGGGAGAAGACAGTCATAATTCAGAGCTATTAACAAAAATAATAGGGCTGGGGCCCTGAGGAGCTTTGCTTAGAATGCCTGCACACATTCCATCTCACCTAATTTAAGCGATGTCATGAGTCAGAACAGATCCCCATCAAGTCTGTCATGCTTGTCATAACACAGCATTTGAATAGAAGACATCCCTTCCCAGGAGAAATTCCTGCTAAGGAACTGTGTTATTTAATGGGGTTTCAAGATTTTTTTTAACTTTCAAGGCCTGTTTGTAAGAAATTTACATTGGAAAAAGCAACTGTTGGCTGAGCTCAATTTAAAGGGAAACCAGCTTTCTCCAGGCAAGGATTTCAAGGGGCAGGCTCCCCAGCTGTAGCAAGTTAATGATGGCAATGAGCTCTGTCAGAGAAAGGAAGGGGTTTGAGATTTTGGCAATTACAGATATGATATTTTGTAAGCTACCTCTGTGATTCTGAGTTACCTCCGTAATAACCCAATAGTTACCGATGACAACGTTTCCCATGGTGCCACTCCTCTGCTTAAGACCTGGACCAGAGATGATCACACGGCCCATTACTGCCCATCAGATTCTCTTTGGATTTGGAAATGGGACCCAGAACTATTCTAGTTGGCTTGTGGTTATTTTTCTTGAACATGGGGCATGCACATTTCCAGAGACATAGGCTGTTGGAGGCCTCTAGCCTACATTTCCATTTAGCTTGGAGGAAGAAACGTTAGCTCTGAAGCTGTTGGAGGGAGCCCTGGAGAAAGAGAGAAGGCAGTCCATGGTTTCCAGACCAACAGCAGATTCCTTAACAGGTTTGTGATTTCAGGGGAAAGAGGACAGCTAATTCATTCATACATTGCTTTCGAAAGGCAGAATTCTAAGCTCTTTGAGTTCCTACTGGTCTAATCATGAAATAGTAATAATGCTCCTGGACTTATTTAAGCAAGACTTACTAAGGCATCTTTATCCATCCTTCTCTTCATCAATCTAAGCTTTTCAAATTACAGTCTGTCTTGTATGAAATACCTTTAAATTGAAATGCAGAGAAATTACCAAAAGATGTACCCATGGAGAAATTTTTATGTAATGCCCACAGGAGGGTATCACATTGACAGCAAATAGGAACAAGACCAGCTTGGTGTGTCAATCACATCCCCAAGAATCACTAGCTCCTAACACATTCATCTGGAAGCCATGGCGTGGGTAAATGTCCAAGGGATTCATTATTGCTATGGATACATTTTTTAAAGTTTACAGCTAAGAATCAAGAGAAAGTTACATCTGTTCCTATCAGGAAAGTTTCATGAATAAAATCAGACTCCTCTCTAGTGATTCTGTTTGCTAAGTGCTGTGTTGTCACAGATCATGGCAAAAGATCATTCGGACCCTACGCTTCAGCTTCCCTTGCTTTCTTTACTCTCTCTACCTCCCTTTACAAAATCTTCTCAAATCCTACTTTCATTAATCTGTGGCTGGGCCTTCTTGGAGAGAGGATGGCTGTGAAAAGGAGAAAAAGAGAAAGGTAGTCTCAATGTTTTATGTTTGGGGGACTCTAGGCAGCAAGTCACAGTTGGAACTTTTGTAACTGGGCAAATCAAGGTTGCCCTGTGTCCCTCACTCCATGAGACATGCAGGAAGGAAGGATTCTCCTTGTGCATTGGACACAGATGGCCTAGCTCTGATGGTGGCAGGCAGACTGGGGCACTGTTGGGCAGAGAGTGAAATAAGTTTCTAATTAGTACTGAGATGATGGCTGTGGCGAGCCTTCTAGGCATGTGTAACGGCAGCTTGACCATAAGGATACATCCCCAACAAATTAGCTCTGGGGTGGTTCCAGTGGCATTTGACCAGCAACTGAAGACTCTGGGAACTGTAGTCCTGAACAGAGGTAAATTCAACCCAAGGTGATTTTCAGGAATTCTTACGGAGGGTGGGATGTATTTTTCAGGAGTTTTTCTGTGGGGAGTGAGTTACACCTACTTCAGTCTTGCTTAAACACAAAGGCAATTTATAGCCCCAATGTCTGGAAGTCAAGGGACCAACTAGCTTCAGGAACAGCTGCATCTAGAGGACCTGATATGCTTAGTCTGTTTCTATCTCTCACCTCTGATGTCTTCTGCAGTGACTTTCAGTTTCATGGAGGACTCTCATGGTAACCTCTGAAATTTCTAGGCTCATACTACAACCCCGGTCTCAGTAGGAATAGAGGGTCCCTCTTCCTAGTAGTTCTTACAGTATTCCTGAGATGGACTCACTGGTTTAGGTAAGTGGTAATAAACTCATGGGTCAGACCCAAGAAGTTATTCTCTCCTGGAGGTAGATCATGTGTGTGTGTGTGTGTGTGTGTGTGTGTAAAAGAGAGAGAGAGAAAGAGAGAGAGAGAGCAAGCGAGAGCGAGCAGATTGGGTGTCACTTGCCCCCAGGAGAACCTGTGGACTGAGAGTGGAAAGAGATGACTTCTGGAAGGAGAACCAGTGTGCTTTCATTAGAAGAACCTGAGCTAGCAAATGTGCTTAGTACAGGAGAGTCCTTCAAGGATGGGCCTGCTGGTTGTCTACATGAGATGTAAATGTTTACACAGCCTCCTTCACACTCATGGGATGGCTAACCCTGGCTCAGCATGCTTGACCTACCAGTCTTCCAAATGGGCCCGAATGAGGCTGGAAGGGAGAGGATTGAGGACAGGGAGGGGCCTATCACATGCCTTACACCTCCATATATTCTTCCTTCTTTGGATGTTGATTCAAGGTAGCTGTTGTTATGCTGTCTCTAATACAGAAAACCCCTGTCCCTACAAATAAATCAAAGAATCTGCCCGTGGTCACAGAGCATTTTTATTTTCATATTTGTGTAATTGCAAAAAACTATTTAATAATCCAGAGATCCTAATTTTGGTGGCAGTTATAGTAGGTCACTCCCTGAGACTCAGATGTGTTCCAGTTCTCGGTATAATTTGTGTGGTTTGGCTGTTCTTCTATCTCAGTCAGCTCAGGCTGCTAACACAGAATACCACAGACTGGGTGATTTAAACAACAGATACTTATTTGTCACTGTCCTCTATAGAGGCTGAGAAGTCCAGAGTCCACCAGCACAGTCAAGTTCTTGTGAAGGCCTTCCTCTCACTGTTTCCTCACATGGTGGAGAGCACGTAACCTCCGATCAGTCTCTCTTCCTATACGGAGACTAATCCCAGGACAGGTGTTCCACAATCAGGATGCCGTCTAAGGACAGTGACTCGCACAGGCCCCACCTTCAAACACCAACACTTTGGGAGTTAGAGTATCAAGAGAGCAGCAATTGTGGGAGGACACAGCCAATAATATCCCCCTTCCCTTCCATTCTAGCTAATAAATCATTATATATGTCCCATCATTCCTAAATATAGGGCAACTCTAAAGAGTGAAATTGAACAGTAAATATACCACCCCTGATAACTTGGAAATAAATATTATGTTGTTGAAACATTTGCAGATTTGAAAACTTTGGACTTAATGGGTTAACTCGTAGACATTTATTTTCTTACTCCTCCCTAGATCTCCCTTCCTGTCTGATCTTTCTCTGCTAAATCTACCTAGGCCATTACAGAAATTTCTTTTGGAAAATGAGATGGAATCTCTCCATTTCTCTCTCTCTCTCTCTCTGTCTCTCTCTCTCTCTCTCTCCAGGTATCCTCTGTCAATCATATCAACTCAAAGGGGAGAAATGGGTTGCAGAGTCTGCTTTCCCCTCTTATCTCTGATAAGGCCACACCTTGGAGCCCAGACTTGATCACATTTCCTCCTAATACATGTTGGGACTTTTGGAACAGTAACAGAGTAGGATCCCCAATTAACTCCTCCAAACAAGGAAGGCGGGCACAAAGCCACACCACTCCGTTTGATGTGATGCTTTATTTGGCATCTACTGAGAGTAACAGGCTCAAGGTGTGAGCTGGCTGGGCTGAGCAGATTAATAACTTGCCTTGGGTTATCAGCTGAGATTCATCCAGAAATAAATCCTGTCTCATCTCTTGGTACAAGCCATGAGATGATTCCATCTAGGCTAGAGGCAAAGATTTTTCGCCTTGTAATTGAGCAGCAAAATGACTCTGACTGAAGCGTATTTTGTGTGTCTCCGGATTTGGCTAATTTATGAATTAGGCTCCTGGGAGAAAGATGGTTTACTCACTGCCATCAGGAATTTTATAATCAAGGAACGCCTGAACTGCATAGAGCAGTGCTTCTCAGCCTGGGAGCAATATTGCTGCCTCTCCTGCCTCAGGCGACATTTGGCATTATTTGGAGACATTTTTGGTTGTCACCACCGGCGACAGGTGCCACAGGCCTTTAGCAGTGGAGGCCAGGGATACTGCTGAACATCCTACAATGCACAGGGCTGCTCCTACTACAGGGAATTATCTGCCACAAGAGGTTAATAGTGCTGTGGTGGAAAAGCCGTAGGGTGAATTGCAAATGGCCAAAGACGATGGTCAGGCATCTGATGGGCACACAGTGGGGATGACCCTCTCTTTGCTGGCAGCTGCTGCTGAGGAGCTCAGACCTGTTCATCTCCCGTTACTGCTGTGAAGACAGTCTCCTGAACTAGGTGGCTCAGACAACACACAGTGGTTATCTTATTCTCGTGGGGGCCGGCAGTCTCATGTGGCTCCTTCCAGAGGCTCGAGCAGAGACTGAGCCCCTTGCCTCTGGCAGCTTATAGAAGATTTCCGCATTCCTTGGTTTGTGGCCCTCTTCCATCCTGACTTGAGCCACCTCCCCACTCACCTCTACTTCCATCATGTCTTCTCCTCTGGCTCCTGTGACACTCTGGCCTCCCTCCTACACGGGTTCTTGTGATTGCATTGGGCTCATCAGTTTACCATTTCAAGACCCTTTCGTAAACACACACATACACCTAGAGAGAGAAAGAGAGAGAGAGAGAGAGAGAGAGAGAGAGAGAGAGAATGAGGCAGAATGGGAGAGAGAGACAGAAAGAGAGAGAAAATTTCCATCTACTGGTTCACTCCCCAGAAGGCTGTAACAGCCACGTCTGGGCCAGATCAAAGCCAGGAGCTAGGAACTCCATCCTGGTCTCCCACATGGGAGGTAGGGAGCCAAGTATGTGGACCGTCTTCCGCTGTCTTCTCAGGAATGTTAGCAGGAAGTTGGCTCAGAAGCAAAACAGCCAGGACTTGAACTGGCACTCTGATATGGATGCCGTGTTGCAAGCGGTAGCTTAACTCACTGTGCCACAATTTCAGCTCCTCAAGAACCTTAACTTAGTCCAATTTGGAAAATCCTTTTGGTAGGTTCAGGTGATATATTTGCAGGTTGCAGTAATTATGATATGAACACCTTCAGGAGATCATTACTTAGTCTACCAGGAATCTCCTTCTCTGCTAGGACAATCCAGAGCCTACTCCTGTTTTCTGGGACACCTCACCCCTAACTTCCCTGCAATACTAGAATCCTATGGCCAAAGAAAAATAAAAGTGAGTTTTAGAAAGGCAAAATAAATCTAAACATGTTTCCCATGGGGCTGCCTTTTTCTACGTATTTCTATAATAGAAAGACGTTAATTTGTCCCTACCTCTTAAAAAAAGGTACCCGCAGTCTCAAAGTTTTCTTAATGAAGCTCCTGGCTCCTTGCTCAAGCAACTGTGCTAATTCCTCATTAAGGATGAAAGCAACAATGTTCTATAGTTGGTTGTCCCTTGGTCTCTTTAGGGTATTGATTCTAGGATGCTCCTCTGATACCAAAATCTATAGATGCTTATAACAAATGCCATAGTCCATGCACATAACCTGCACACATCCTTCTGTACACCTTAAATAATCCCTAGATGACTTATAACTCATAATTCCAAAGTATATGTTATATAAATAGTTATAATGTGCTGTTTAGGAATCAATGAAAAGAAAATAAGTGTAGGTATATTCAATACAAATGTATTTTCTTGTACTATTTTCAATCTACAGTGGGTTTAATCCTCAAATGTAGATAGGAAGCATGAATTGTAAACATTCTGAGAGTCATGAGAAGTTCAGTGTTTCTTTGAGGTTGTGTTACTTCTTCTTTCACTATATGGATAAGAACTAGGTAAAATCTTACTTTTTTTAAAAAAAGATTTGTTTTATTTATTTGAAAGACAGAGTTACAGAGAGAGGTAGAGACACAGAGAGAGGTCTTCCATCTGATGGTTCACTCCCCAGATGGCTGCAACGGCTGAAACTGTGCTGATCCAAAGCCAGGAGCCAGAAGCTTATTCTGAGTCTCCCACATGGGTACAGAGGCCCAAGGACTTGGGCCATTTTCTACTGTTATCCCAGGCCATAGCAGAGAGCTGGACTGGAAGAGGAGCAGCCAGGACTAGAACTGATGCCCATATGGGATGCCAGTGCTTCAGGCCAGGGCTTTAACCTACTGCACCACAGCACCAGCCCCAGTAAAATCTTACTTAAAAATTTAAATATCTAATTTTTGTTGTCTGAACTGGGCTTAGTAAAAGTTTCCTGGAATACAGCTACTGTTTGAGTCTGTATTTGTATTAGTGTTCAGTTCGGTGCTTCCAAGTTCTCCGTGCACAACTTGAAGTTCGCTATAACAGAATTCACAGTATGGTTTGTATTTATTGCATTATTTGAGCATCTACATGGTAATGCTTGCTCTTTAGAGGGGAAAAGTAGGTACCAAAAAATAATACCATTCACTTTCTCAAAGTTCAAGAAACTTAAAATGCACGGCTCCATCTAAGGGATTTGGGAACCAGGAGAACAAAATCCAAACCAAATGAGTAAACATGTATGAATCATGTACTCTGCAGACTGCTTGGCATAAAACATTGGGAATAAAGATAAATACACAAAGACTTCTCTTGGACTGATTACCTAAAAGGGATATGCCACCATTTTTCCCGTAGGGCTGCCTTTTCCTAGGTAGTTCCATAATAGCAAGATGCTAATTTGTCCCTACCTCTTAAAAAAAGGTACATTTCTATCTATATACATATGGGACATGGCACCAAGAAAATAAGAAGTCATTTCTCCTATACTTGAGGCCTCAAATATTAGTATTTCTCATTTGGATTCTCTTTACAGAGCAATATGATGTGGAAGAAATTGCATTAGCTCTCTAGTCCACGTAACTCACTGTGAAGCCCTGTTTTGCTTTTCCCAGGTAGTAGGAAATTTGGGCAAGTCACTTCCTATCTCCTAGATTTGGTTTTCTCATCTGTAAAATAGCTTTAATAAGTGGTCCAATTAAGCCACTTTAGTAAGGAGCAGAAAAATGTTGGGAAGGACTTTGGACAAGAACAGGTCCATAGTAGCCTGTGAGTAACAGTTAGAATCATCCTTCCCCCACACCCCTGATCACTAGACACACAGCTTCCAGGTAGATGTACCAAATTTAAGTCAGGTTGCACACTTATCCTTTATGTCCCATTCACCTTCCTCATTGTCTCAGAAAGAGGTTAATGCATGGACCAGTTCTACTTTCTCGTACTCTTCAGTTCATGTATGGAATATTTCTTTTCAATACCTTTAAGTGTATCTCACTTGTCATATAATTGGATGCTATAAAACCCTCTACTTTTTATTACCCAACAAGTATCTTCTGGGAGGAGCTGATGTGACAGTTTTTAAAGCCTGTTACTAATGGAGTCATTTTTCACTACAGAAGCAATCCCTCTTTTTCATGGAGCATATGGGGTTTGTCACACAGCAAATTTGGAGCTTTTAAAACCTTCTACTCCATCCGCATAGCTCCCAATGGGAATCGATTCTCCAGCAGAAAAAAAAAATGGCATCAATACTTTATACCACTTGCGTGCTTCCAAATGTGAAACTGATGTCTTCATGTCATAGGCAGCATGTATGTGGCTTTGAGTTGGTAGGAAATTGAGGGCTTGGATATGGAGTTGGGTGGCAGTGCTGAATTGGAATCCTAATTCTTTTACTTACTCACTGTGTAGCTTTGGATAGAATACTCAACTGTCTGTGTTTTGGGTTTACCCATCTAAAAAATGGAAATTACAATGAAATCTCCCTAGTAAGGTTGTGGTGACATATGCCATCATGCTCAGGATGGTGCCTAGTGCATAAATTATTATTTCCATCATTAGTATTATCATTATTTATTATTATCAGACTTCTATACTTTATTGGTTTATGGTTGGTACAAATGTAGTTGTTAAATGTCAAGTGCTTAAGATAGATACAAAGTTAAGTGTAGATTTAAAAAAAAAGTGTAGACACTGCTAAGACATACAAAGTAACTATTAATACTTACTGAGGTGTTATCTACGTTAAGCGGTACAAATCAAGTTTTTAGTTAATGGCAAACTGTCTATTATTATTTGTATTTATTTATCTAAGAGTTTATAAACATTATTTTGTTTAACATTACTGTAACCCTACCTGTCAATTCCATTTTATAGATAGATAAACAGAAGAATTAAATGACTAAATAGCTAGCTCAAAAAGCATAGGTCTTAAGTGGAACATCTGGTATTTGAACCCAGGTAATTATTAAATTGAGAGTCACTTCTGCCACCTCTAATGTCTATCACGCAAGTGTCCTTGATGTGTCACTCAAGTCACAGCAGTGCTGAAAAGCCAGAGAAATTAGCTGGAGCAAAGTCGTAGAAATCAGATTACAAAAACATTCCTGAGTTTTGTGTGGTCCCTCTCCTTCCAAGGCAGCATGCCAATGGGATGCCTCAGAGAATGTAGGAAGTCAAAACCCTCAATAAATTCATCTCCTAGGTGTGGAACAGACATGCATTATGCATAGTTATAACTGAATGACACTTGCTGCTTGCAGCAGGTTTATTTTTTAAATATTTTTAAAATAAGAATGGCAATATCTTTTAATTGCTATGATGGCAATATAAGCAACTCCTAATCTATGGCAGGCCCAACTCCTAAAGAAGAACGAAGGCCTGAAGTAGGAAGATGTGGCTAAGGAACACAGCTTCTGCTTCAAAGGTGACCATGAGATTCCTTTATATGCTGTGTGAAGCCAATCTCCTTTGGGTGAGAGGCCCTGGAAATCAGCAGGCTGCATTACTCAATACTGCTCCTCCTAAATGACACTCCTTGGCACAACACAGTCATCTATGTGGATAGCCATTGCATGATACAGGCAGTGATGCAGTAGCAATGGCGTGATGAATTTGACAATATTGTTCTTCGTGGAAGACCAAGCACTAGGCCCGTTCCACCTTTATTCTTACCAAATTCTCACACCAGCCATCTAAAGGGAGTAGTAATGTTTCACAATTTTATAGATGCAGAAATTTAGGGGCTGGCACTGTGGTGTAATGGGTAAAGCCACTACCTGCAGTGCCAGCATCCCATATACGTGCTGGTTTGAGTCCCAGCTGCTCCACTTCCAATCCAGCTCTCTGCTATGGCCTGAGAGAGCAGTGGAAGATGGCCCAAGTGCTTGCTCCCCTGCACCCACGTGGGAGACCCGGAGGAAGCTCCTGGATCCTGGCTTCAGATCAGCACAGCTCTGGCTGTTGTGCCTTTTGGGGAGTGAACTAGTGGACGGAAGATTCTCTCTCTCTCTCTCTCTCTCTCTCTGCCTCTGCCTCTCTATAACTCTGCCTTTTGAAAAAAATAAATAAATCTAAAAAAAAAAAAAAGAAATCTGGAGGCACAAATATTGAATGACGTGCTCCATGTCTTAAAGCTAGAATGTAGCTGAGTCAGGATTCAAGCCCAACTCTGCCCAACTTCACTGCCTGCTGGTCTAATTATTCAGCTATGTGGGCAACCAGGTGTGGCAGGAAGAACCAGATGTGAAGGATTTCAGCCAGGGAGGCCACTTTGGTTTTATCATCCTCACAAGGAAGAATCTGTGCACAAAACATCTTCAGTCTCCTTGTCCCACAGAGGGATGGCCTGAGGCATAGATGTCATCGCATAAGTTTTCCTTCTTTCCTTCTTTCCTTCTTTCTTTCTTTCTTTCTTCCTTTCTTCCTTTCTCTCTCTCTCTCTCTCCCTCTCTCCCTTTCTCTCTTTCTCTCTTTCTCTCTTCCTTTCTTTTTTGACAGGCAGAGTGGATAGTGAGAGAGAGACAGAGACAAAGGTCTTCCTTTTGCCGTTGGTTCACCCTCCAATGGCTGCCACAGCCAGTGCACTGTGGCTGGCGCACTGCGCTGATCCGAAGGCAGGAGCCAGGTACTTATCCTGGTCTCCCATGGCGTGCAGGGCCCAAGCACTTGGGCCATCCTCCACTGCCTTCCTGGGCCACAGCAGAGAGTTGGCCTGGAAGAGGGGCAACCGGGACAGAATCCGGCGCCCCGACCGGGACTAGAACCCGGTGTGCCGACGCCGCAGGTGGAGGATTAGCCAAGTGCGCCGCAGCGCCGGCCCATCTCATTTTCTACCAACTATGAGAACCAAAGGATTGAAACAGGTATGACAAGTATGAATGCCGAATTAAGATCAATTTTACTAAGAAAGTTATGGATCAGTTCATGGGAGTGTAATCTCTAGAATATTGGTTATTAAGTTAAAAAGAACAGACTTTTGATCAATGTTGACTTGCATCAGTCAACAACAGTGATTCTCAAACTGCAATGTGCACCAGAATTTCTCAGAGGGTTTGTTAAACTGCAGATGGCTGAGCCTCATGTGCAAAGAGGTTTGATTCCGGAAATCTGAAGTATGGAATCAAAAATTTGCTTTGGTAACCAGTTTCCAGGAAATGTTAACTCTGCTGGTCCAGGGACCACACAACAGAAACTATTGATCCTGACACTGTAGCAGATTTCAGGCATGGCTTCAGTCAAAGGCTCCCACCTCACCAGTGTCTAAGTTGCTCTCACCTTGTGTTTTGCCACCTGCATTTGCCTTTAGCTACACCTTGATTTCTACAATGGCAGCAGTATTTCTGTATAGCACTAGATTGTAATTCCTCACACCATGCTTTTTCGGGAATGGGAGAGCAGGAGCACCCTTTCTCAGGAACACTACTCTTTAAAATGTTTCTGGGACCTTATTGGCTCTCATCTGGTCACATGCTAACCCTTGAGCCAACCTCTGGGGAGGATTAGTTTAAGCCAACCAGCGACCAACTGAAAATGAAGGTGTGACCTTAACCCTGTTTGGGGAAGGCTCCTACCACTGGCCTTCCCCTGTGAGAAAGAACATGCCAGGTAGTGGGTAGCCCCTGAGATAGGCCACAACCCTAGGGCAAATGTCTTAAGGAATCTGGTGAGAAAGGCAAACAAACAAACAAACAAACAAACCAAAAAAAAAAAAAAAACCACAACTCAGTATATCTGCAATTTGTGCCCCCCACCTGACAGCCTTGTCTTTGCAGAACACTAGGGGACACACCAGGCTACTTTGGCCATGCATCAGAGTAATCAACTATGGCTGCTGTTTAGTTCTTGCTATTTAATACTGTGCATTTTGACCAGGCAGTGTGGAGTACTGACCGTCAGCAGCCATGGTCACTCCCATGTAAAATAAACCCATGTCTCTCCCAATCAGACCTATAGGTCATTTCTTTGGGATCAATGAACATTATGCACAAGCCCTCTTAGATCTTGGGCTCCCCTGGTACAACATCCCACCTGACACAAAGTAGTCCATCCTTATCCACAATGTAACTTTTCACAATTTCAGTTAATCTAGGATCAACCATGCTCTGAAGACGTTAAGTGAAAAATTGCAGATAGAAATTCCTATGTTCTAAAGTGTGTGCCATTCTAAGTAGTGTGATGAAATCTCATGCTCTCTTACATCATTTCTCTCAAAGTGACTCATCCCTTTGTGCAGAGTATACGAACTGTATACCCTATCTGTCCATTAGTCATTTAGTAGCCATCTCAATTATTGGATCAACTGTAACAATATTGCAGTACATTGTTTAAGTAACCATTAAGATAGTTTGAGAGAGAGAGAGAGACTGCATTCATATAACCTGTGACCAATGTTAATGTTCTAATTTGTTATTAGTTATTGTTTTTTATATTGTGCCTAATTAAAACTTATTTATGTATTTGAAAGACAGACATACACACACAAACGCACACATAGAGAGAGCTCCCATCTGCTGGGTCATCCCCTTAAATGCCTGTAATGGATTAGGGTGGGTCAGGGCTAGAACCAGGAGCTGGGGAGGCAATCCAGTTTCTCCATAAGTATAGCAAAAATCCAAGTATTTGAGCCATCACTGGAGCCTCCTAAAGTCTGCATAAGCAGAAAGCTGCTATCAGGAGCTTCAGCCAGGAATTGAACCTAGGTAGGATGTGGGTATCTTAAGTGCTGGGCTAAATATCTGCTCCCTGTGCCTAGTTTATAAAGTAAATTTCATTATTGGTATGTATGTACAGGAAAAAGCATAGTATATATGAGTAGTCTTCAAATAGTTCCTGAAAGTATTATGAAAAAAAACCCTACATGAATTTCAAACATTTTTTTGCATTGAAATAAACTAAGTTCTTACCACTATGAACAGGATCTAGTTCAAGACATGAGGAGAT
Source organism: Oryctolagus cuniculus (assembly GCF_964237555.1). Taxonomy (NCBI): domain Eukaryota; kingdom Metazoa; phylum Chordata; class Mammalia; order Lagomorpha; family Leporidae; genus Oryctolagus; species Oryctolagus cuniculus. The sequence goes on from NC_091441.1 coordinate 80,792,705, forward strand.
TTTATTTTGAAAAGAGCTCCTATCAGAACAACATGAATGGTGCTAAAAATTGAAGCCAGAAGAAACATCAAATTTATGGTGAAGCTTGGGCACAAAAATGATAAAATCATTGATGCTTGACAAAAGGTTTAAGGGGATGATGCCCCAAATAAATCAGCAGTTTATAGTTGCATAACTCATTTTAAATAGGGGGGCTGAGACAATCATAAAGATGAAGCCCACAGTGACAGATCATCCACATCACTGTGAGAAAAAAAATCTTGTTCATGCTGTCTTTGAAGAGGACAGACAATTAACAGAGGAAATCAGCCAACACCATGGATATCTCAAGTGGGCCAGCTCACACAACTCTTACTGAAAAATAAACAGGTGCCAAAACTGCTACCCCCAGAGGAACAGTAGCAAAGAAAGGAGCTCTCCATGGAAATGTTAAACAACCAGGATTATGATCCTAAGGCCTTCCGTCAAAGATTTGTCATGTGGCTTTACCCATACGAATTTGAAGACAAAGCACAATCAAAGCTATGGCTACTAAGAGGTGGAAGTGGACTGTGAAAAGCAAAGATCATGGTAACAGTTTTGAGGGATGCTAACTTTATGCTGACTTTCAGGAAGCATCATAAGAAAGATAACACTTTTTTTTTTTTTTTTAAAAGAAAAGAAAAGAAAAGAAACTATCAACTCCCAACTTGACTCTCACTGGGATTAAACATGACAATAGGTCTGATCTGATTTCATCATCATTAAAAAAAATCATCTATTATTTTTCACTTTATGTTTCTGTGTGGGAGCAAACTGTTGAAATCCTTACTTAATGTATACTAAGCTGATCTTCTGTATATTAAGATAATCGAAAATGAATCTTGATGTGAATGGAAGGGGAGAGGGAGTGGGAAAGGGGAGGGTTGTGGGTGGGAGGGACGGTATGGGGGGGAAGCCATAGTAATCCATTATTCGTACTTTGGAAATGTATATTCATTAAATAAAAGTTAAAAAAAAAAAAGAAAGATAACACCTGCTTAGTAAGAGACTGAGAAAGTTAACTGAGGGTTTAGCAGAAAAATGCCTGGGAAAGCTTCAGCAGAGAATCCTTGACTACCACAACGGTGTTCCTGTTCATTCTTGTGAAGGAACTAGGGCTATTTTGTGAGATTTCTGTTGGAGAATCATTAGGAGTCTAACTTACAGACCAGATATTGTGTCTTCTGACTTCTTTATGTTTCCTAATCTTAAACAGCGCCTTTAAAGGACACCCAGTTTTCTTTTTCTTCTTTTTTAAAGATTTATTTATTTATTTGAAAGTCAGAGTTACACACACAGAGAAGGAGAGACAGAGAGAGAGAGAAAGAGAGAGTTCCTCCAGCCGCGGGCTCACTCCCCAATTAGCCGCAACAGCTGGGGCCATGCCCACCCAAAGCCAGAAGCCGGAGCTTCTTGTGGTCTCCCATATGGGTGCAGAGGCCCAAGAACTTGGGTCATCCTCCACTGCCTTCCCAGGCCACAGCAGAAAGCTGGTTCTGAAGTGGAGCAGCCGGGACCTGAACTGGCACCCATATGGGATGCCGGCACTGCAAGCGGTGGCTTCACCCACTAAGCCACAGCGCTGGCTCCCAGGACACCCATATCTCTTCAGTTAATAATGTAGAAAGGACTACACTGATATCGTTAAATTCCCAGGACCCTTAATTCTTTGAGAGTGGACCAAATGGCTGGTGTTACTGCTGCAAAAGTGTCTTGAACTTGATGGACCTCATGTTGAGAAATAAATTTACACTTTTTTTGTTTTACTCTCACTTTACAAAAATATTTTGATGTCTCCTTGACCAGGATTTGGTACTACCCATGATTTTAGCCTGCACGCACTGAGGGGTCTTGAACAAATCTCCCATGGATTATGGGGTGCTATACATGGCATAGAATGGCTAAGGGACAGGGGTGGCACTGTGGCACTTCAGCCCTGGCCTGAAGTGCCTGATTCCCATGTGTGTGCCGGTTCTAGTCCTGGCTGCTCCTCTTCCAATCCAGCTCTCTGCTATGGCCTGGGAAAGCAGTAGAAGATGGCCCAAGTCCTTGTACCCCTGCACCCACGTGGGAGACCCAGAAGAAGCTCCTGGCTCTTGGCTTTGGATTGGCACAGCTCTGGGCGTTGCAGCCAATTGGGGAGTGAACAAGTAGATGGAAGACTTCTCTCTCTCTCTCTCTCTCTCTCTTCCTCTCTGCCTCTGCCTCTCTGTAACTCTACCTTTCAAATAAAATAAATAAATCTCAAAAAAAAAAAAAACCTAACTATGCATCACTGATGTGAGTAACGTCTTAGGTGTGTTGAATAGTGGAGACAGCTAAGTAAGGGCTTCCTGGGGTCCAAACAAAATTCAAAGACTGCCCTCAAAACTACCCTCTCATGGGGCCGGTGCTGTGGCTTAGTGGGTAAAGCCACCGCCTGCAGTGCCGGTATCCCATATGGGCACAGGTTTTAGTCCTGGCTGCTCCTCTTCCGATACAGCTCTCTTCTATGGCCCAGGAAAGCAGTGGAGGGTGGCCCAAGTCCTTGGGCCCCTGCACCCACATGGGAGACCCAGAACAAGCTCCTGGCTCCTGGCTTTGGATTGGCGCAGCTCCGGCCATTGCGGCCATCTGGGGAGTGAACCAGCAAATGGAAGACCTCTCTCTCTGTCTCTACCTCTCTCTGTAACTCTGCCTTTCAAATAAATAAAATAAATCTTTAAACAAACAAACAAAAAAAGAATGCTGAGGGACAAATACCCTGAAGAGAAATTATGAAGCTGAATTTTAGTGGGATTGAGTGGAGCTAATGTTTGAGAGAGAGACAACAGATTCCCAAAATTTATAAAATGATGAGGTCCTTTGATAAAACCAGTTGTGAGGTCACAGCTATCCCTCACCTCACCAGTTGTTTTGGAAGAAGGATTATTTTAGGAGACGTGTCTGACTCCTTTTGGAAAACTAGCTGAGCTTGAGTAGGCTCCTGATCCATTTTTTCTTACTTAATAAGTGGATATCATGTTCTCAAGATAAATTTTAATCTTTTCCTGCTTACACAGCTCCACAACACTAAGAGAAAAAAAAAAGCTTCCATAAAAAGAAAGCCTGCAAACTTCTCAAGAGTCTTATAATAACAGTAGCCGCAGCTCTACCAGTGACAATTGCGTTCAATTCCAGATAATTATTTAGGTAACAGGCATTCTTATCATGAAGCTCAGAGGGTCCACAAACTTTCTATCCCTGCCAAAGTAAGGAGGGAAACTGCTTCACTATAGACAGTGCCCCATGCAAAGGGAAGGATCACACTTGCCCTTCTATATTCATTGCACCCAAGGTCAGTCTTTCAGGAAGATGGCTCTGGTGGGAACAGCTCCCTGATTTAAGAGAGAGCTGAGTTAAACAGATGAAAAGACCTTCACCACGAAAGGCCACAGGGCAAGGAAACCAATAGTCTGTGATTGACACCATGTATGAAAGATCAAATAAGAGCAGGTGTGCACATGTGCGCGCACACACACACACACACACACACAGTGATGCTGGGCACTGGACATTTTGCTGACTTGGACTGGTGCTCTCTTTTAGGTCCTGAGCACTTCGGTCCCTTACCTGCCCCATCTTTTCATCTCTGAGGCTGACCTTGACTCATGCTGGAAATTCTTGTTATATCTCTGATTCCTCAGCACCTAACATATAGCTTGATTCAGCCAGAACTCAAAATGAAGAATTGTTAGGAATGTTCTGCCATTTTGGCTGGACTTGGATTTCTGGTAGATACTCTTATATTATCCTTATTTCCACAGCTTTTTTTTTTTTATTTGACAGGTAGAGATACAGACAGTGAAAGAGGGAGAGACAGAGAGGAAGGTCTTCCTTCCACTGGTTCACTCCTCAAATGGCCGGTAGGGCCGGTGCTGTGCCGATCCGAAGCCAGGAGCCAGGTGCTTCCTCCTGGTCTCCCATGCAGGTGCAGGGGTCCAACACCTGGGCCAAATTCCACTGCCCTCCCAGGCCACAGCAGAGAGCTGGACTGGAAGAGAAGCAACTGGGATTAGAACCGGTGCCCATATGGGATGCTGGTGCAGCAGGTGGAGGATTAACCAAGTGAGCCACGATGCCGGCCTCCACACCTTTCTTTGCATAAAGGGTTCATCCAGCCATCTGGTGGCTGCTGGGATCACTGACAATCAGCACTCAGAGGCACTGGGATGGTGAAAGAAGGGGAGCCACCCCAGGGAGGGAAGGTGGCCATTTTCTCTCTAGGGAGCCACGTGTCTCAGAACCACTTCATGTGTACATCAAATGTCCCAACCTCATTCTGAACCACAAATTGGTGGAACCATAAACTGGTGGAACCACTTGTCAAGAACATAACAATAACAATAGTATCAATAATGGCTAGTATTTCCTGACTGTTCACCATATGCCAGACACTGTTAAAAGTGCTTTATATACTTTAGCTCTTTCAATTCTTATCTAACAATGGCAGATACTGTTACTTTCCCTACTTCCCAGATGGATGAATTTGGCAAAGAGGTTAGGTTGCTTGCTCAAGGTCACATCCCTTGTAAGGGACACACACTACTGTCAGTCTTTAGACGGATGGTTCTTACACTTTAGCAAGCATCAGACCCTCTTGGTGGGTTTATGAAAACACAGATGTCTGGGTCCAACCCCAGTATCTCTGGATGAAGCAAAATAATTTGTATTTTGAAGTTCCTATGTTATTCTGATGGTGTTGATCCAAGGGCCATACTTTGAAAACTCTACCCTTAGAGTGATGGGCTCTAGAATTTACACATGAAGTAAATTGAGAGCACAAAGAATATTCATGGAGCAACTGTGACAAAGGTGCCTTTTGCTTTTACACTTACTCTCCTATCATAGGCTTCCAGTGTGACACCCAGGTATGGGTCAATTTCTGTTGCCTCCAAAGCCATGATAATTCAAACTGTGTATTATCTGAATACTTTATATAGATTTCCTGCAGCTATCATGTGGATGTTCACTTAACTTCTCCCATTTCTTCATTCTCAGGGTAATTTTCTACAATGCTCTAAGAGGCTTGGATATTGGTGACTGCCATTCAGTGACTGGCTAAATAAGAGTATATACATTTAAACAAAATATCACTATGAAGCTGTGAAGAATAATAGTGGTTCTCCTAAAATCCACTCTTCACTTTTTATTCAGTATATAGTTGGCCAGTTAGATAACTATTCCCAACTTTTCTTGCAGCTGAAGAATAGTGGATTTGTGAATAATTTTTTTTCTCAAATGAGTTCGATTTCATTTTCCTGTGTCTACAAGAAAATTGCTTGCCTTGAACATTCTTATTTGATCCTTTCTGTAAGCTGAGACACAGGACAGCAACCTGGCTTTACTCTGACCATAACCTGAGGGGCAGCAGACAATGAGTTGGGAGGACCTGGGCCCCTGAAACATTGTATGGAGCACAGTTTCTCTACCAGCTTGTATCTCACATCTCTATGATACTTAAGGGAGACAAGCAATCTTCTTATTTAAGTCAGTGTATTTTAGAATTATTGCTTCTTTGTTACAGTATATCTCATGCGATAACTAATACAAATGTCATATAATGGTATACACTCATATTAGTAATTTAAAATCACTTAAACAGATGGATCAAACCCACAAACTTGTATTACCTCAGTTTTTGCTGTTCAAAAATTGGAAGGTACTGGCTCAGTTTCTCATGAGGTTGTCGATGAGGTATTGGTTGAAGTTGCATTATTTGCCAGCTTTATTTCAACTGGAAGCTGCATTTCCAAAAGGTTTACTCACAGAATTACAGACTCAGGGTCTCAGTTCCTTGCCTCTCTATAGTGCTATTGAATGCTCTCACAGTATGGTGGTTGGCTTCCCTCAAAGTGAGTGACCCAAGAAAGAGGAAGGAGATAATCACACAACTTGTAAAACCTACTCTTGGTTGTACTCACTTTGCTATTTCCACAATATCTTATTGGTATGTTAATCAACCCTATCAATGTGGGGGAAAACTATACCAGGGCATGAATACCAAGTTCATCTAGGTCACGGGAGTCATCTTGGAAGACTTACTCCATGTGACTTAAAACTATCTACAGGATAAATTCTCAGCAAGGTCAGTATGGTAGGCAAAGCATGCTGTGACTGTTTTGAATTTATGGATATGAATACATACCTGTGTATACACACACACATACACACACACATATTCTGTTTTTCACAGGACATCTAACAAATGGAAAACAGAGATGAACTCTGCAATGGGAGTTAGGCAACTAGTATGTAGGAGAGAAGGACAATATCCTTTTGCTCAATTTGATGTATATATTTACTTATAGCTAATGTTAAGTTTCACCATATTGTTAAAAGCCAAACAAAACCAGAACCTAAAACCAAAACAATGACAAAAACCAAACAAGATGGGGTTGGTGCTGTGGCGCAGTGGGTTAATGCTCTGGCCTGAAGCGCTGGCATCCCATGTGGCCACTGGTTCGAGATTCAGCTGCTCCGCTTCTGATTCAGCTCTCTGCTATGGCCTGGGAAGGCAGTAGAGGATGGCCTGAGTCCTTGGGCCCCGTGCCCATGTGGGAAACCTGGAAGAAGTTCCTGGCTCCTGGCTTTGGATCGGCACATCTCCAGCCGTTGTGGACAACTGAGTAGTGAACCATCGGATGGAAGACCTCCCCCCTCCCCTCTCTTTTTGCTCTCCTCTCTCTGTGTAACTCTGACTTTCAAATAAAAAAATAAATCTTTAAAAAAATAAACAAGAAACAATTATTCAAACTTGAGTCTGACAGATAACACTTCCTAAAAATCATGCTTATATAAGAATTTGATACTGCCTCTATTTTATCCCCAGACTAATACCTCACTATGAGTAAGATGATATTATATCTCCTATGGAAAATGCCATTTAGCAAAGCAAGAATTCCCCTTAACAATGCATCTGTTTATAAGAATATACAAAAACTTGGAAGCTGAAGTTGGAAGTGAAGAGAAAGTCATAGTGTTGTCAATAGCATATGTTCAGGAGGCAGAAATGACAAAGAGACATAACAAACTCCATATTTCACTTTGAGAACAACTTCTTTCCTGTTACAAAGGCATTTAAAATGCTCCTGATTCATATGGTTTGTTTGAAATGAAGAAGCCCATGAGTACACAGTGGCAAAGTTGCTGGCAAACAATGAACAAACTGTGCCCTGAACTGTTTCCCAAAATTTTAGCCTGCATTCTTCAACAGGAAAAGGGAGAGGTTTTAATTAGCTAAAATAATTAGTTAACTGAAATAATAATGAATCTTTGTTTAGGGTCTAAGGATGGGAGTGTGGATTGGGCCTTATATGAATAACTAGGGGAAAATGGAAGTTGGTATACCTTTTTTCCATTTACAACCATTCATGTCAAGTCAGCCCTATCAGTGCATCTCAAGGGACCTGCAGTGAGCAAAGCTTTTAAAACTTTCCAATCCATGGTGCAATCAATATACAATTCATGCCACATGTGATTCACCAGGCAACATCCAAACCAGCTTATTCTGCTGAAACAAGATAAGTCCTTTGAACACATGCTTGGATTTCATGGCATTTTCCATTACTATGCTTATCAGAGCCCAGACCTATTTAGACAGTTACTAAGGCACAGTCACAGGAACAAAAAAAAAAAAGTACTGTTGGAGATATTTGTTTCCTATACCTTCTTGTGGGTTGGTTTGTGTCTCACAAAGATATGTCCATGTCCTAATCCCTGATACTTGTGAATATGACGGTATTCAGAAATAGGGTCTTGGCAGGTATAATCCAGTTGAGATCTTACTGAAATGGGGCGAGGGAGTTAAATCTAATGACCCATGTTCTCATACGGAGAGATCAATTAGGTAACCAGAGGGGAAATGGGAAAGAGGGTCATGCAAAAATAGAGGCAGAGATTGGAGTGGTGCACCTGCGAGCCGAGGAACATGAGGGAGAGTGTACAACTCCCAGGAGCTCAGAAGAGGCACAGAGGATCCTTCTATCCAAGAGCCCTCAGAAGGTCACAGCCCTGCTGGCACCTGAGTTTGGACTTCTGGATTTCACAACTCTGAGAGAATTACTTTCTGTGGTTTGGACCCCCCTAGTTTGTGGTACTTTGTCACAGCAGCCCTAGGAAACTAACATATACACCCTCAGTGGGTTTTCCGGAGCAATATTGTAAGGGTTAATATGTAATGAGTGACAAAAGGGTTCTGTGGTCAACAAAATTTTAACTAGGAGAAAGTAAAAGATGTTATCTCTAAAAAAATTTCTCAGGGCTACTGATATAACATGAGCTGCTGCTGGAGACAAAACCCTTGTCTTTTTTTAATTTCTAATTTTTAAAATTTTATTTGAAAGGGAAAAAGAGGGACAGAAACACACAGAGAGAAATGGAGAGAGACACAGAGACAGATATACACAGAGGCCTTCCAACTCTTAGCAAATAACTACAAATGCCTGTAATAACTAGGGCTAGGCCAGGCTTAAGCTGGAAGCCTAGAACTCAATCAGAGTCTCCCACATGGTACCTGCTGCCTCTTAGGGTATGCATTAGCAGGAATCTGGAATCTGGAGAAGAGCTAGAACTTGAATCTTGTAATATGGGATGTGAATATTCCAAGCAGTACTTTAACCCCTGCACCAAATGCCTGCCTCTAAACCCTTCCCTCTTTTTCCCAGAATGTATGTTGAAGATGCTAGGCACCATAACTCATCTGACTGTCACAAGAACTCCATGAGATTCAAGATTATTAATGTCTCCCTTTTAGAGATGATGAAACTGAGGCACAGAATGATCAAATGTTTTTAATAATCAGTTGTTGGGGAATGGTGGAACCAAGTATCCAAATCAGCCATTGAGTCCAGAGCCTAGATTATCTTGCATTTTTTTTTTTGACAGGCAGAGTGGACAGTGAGAGAGAGAGAGACAGAGAGAATACACCCTCCAATGGCTGCCGCAGCTGGCACACTGCAGCCGGCACATCGCGCTGATCCGAAGCCAGCAGCCAGGTGCTTCTCCTGGTCTCCCATGTGGATGCAGGGCCCAAGGACTTGGACCATCCTCCACTGCACTCCTGGGCCATAGCAGAGAGCTGGACTGGAAGATGAGCAACTGGGACAGAATCCGGTGCCCCAACCAGGACTAGAACCCAGGGTGCTGGCACCACAGGCGGACCATTAGCCTATTGAGCCACGGTGCCAGCCCTAGATTATCTTGCTTGGCATGTAATAATCTTGTGTGTGTGTGTGAATGTTCAATGGAAAGTGACTGGTGACCTGTCATTGGATGAATGGTCTACATTTCAGTGTATTCCAGGGTTCCTGGGGAAACTAATTGGAGTGATTATTAATGATGCCTGGAGACAGCAGACATATTCAAAGAGCTGACCAAAATATTTAACAACTACATAGTTCCATTTGGAATCAATTTTTTTCCCCTGTAGGACTTGAGATTTGAGCCAGAAGGCACACATTGGATCCTGAGAAATAAAAATGCCTAGGACAAACCCCTCCCCAGCAAATGCAAAAAGCAACTAAATCCATGCCTGTGAGGGCTGATGAAGGGAAGGCTGAGGTTGCAGAGATGGCGGGACTGGGAGCCCTGCCATGTCGCCAATGGGGCGATCTTGCTTACAAAAGACTCAGGAGACCATGGACACGGAACTAGCGGGATGCAACTACTGTGAGAGCAAAGGAAGGTGAGACAGCACTGATCGCACACACTTCAAAATCCACGCAATCAGCGCATCAAGTGGGAGCATGGCTGGAGAGGAGTTAAGAGTTATGCTTTTGTATTAGAAGGTCAAGCTGTGTTTTCATACTCTCAGGTGATGGCCTTGCTTCTCATTTCACCGAGAATGTAGGAGCAATCAGAAACCTGTCTGCATTTGGACCCATTTAATTTCCTTGTCTCCTGGTGCAGGGAACAACCTGCCCCTCCTACTGCTGGGCTCCTTTGCCTGTGTACAGATGTGGCTCTCACCCACCCAGACTTGTCCTCCTGGAATCTTCCTCTTTCTTTTTGGTCACTGTTTTTCACTTTCTGTGGGATCACATCAATATGTCGATAACCATGATAAAATTATTTTCCTCCCTTAAAACATTTTCCTCTCCTTAAAAACACATTTCCCTAAACTGTAGCTCCTCCTGCAATAACTCCATATCTTTCTTCCCTTTTGTAGCAAAACGAAGAATTCTTCATATTCCCTTTTTCTATGTCTTCACTTTCCATCTATCTTGAAAGCACTCCAATTAGGCTTTTATCCAGACCATTCCTCCAAATCATTCTTGTCAGGTTGACAACGGCTCCATCATGCCAAATCTAATCAGTCCCCATCTTACTGGACCCCTCGACATACTGACATGACTAACCACTTCTTTGAAACTCATTCTTTCCTGAGTGTCCAGGATCAAATTCACCTGACTTTTCTTTTACTTCCTTGGCTGCTTTTCAGTCCCCCCTCCCCTTTTTTGGATTCTATTTTTTTTTCCTGACCTCTAAATGTTAGGGCTTGAGTCTTGCAAATGTTTTCTTCTCTATTGTCATTTTCTCTTTAAGACATCTAGTCCCATGCTGTAGACACTGACTGTTAGTTGTTGTCTATCGATGAGTTTGTATCTCCGTCCTGAACTTTCCCCTGAGCACTGGGCTTGGGTATAACATTGTTTCCTTGTTTTCCTCTTTAGCTGTCTGGCAGATACCTTCTACATATCTAGCGTGGAACAGACTCTTCAATTTCTTCCTTCTCTGCCTCTCACACCGCTCACGGAAGTTGAGTTCTCTGAAACCAGCAAAGCAGTTGTTGAGCTTTTATTAAGGGCCAATCCTCGGGGAGGCAGGTAGAGAGGAGGTGTGAAGCAGGATCGAGCTATGTAGAAAGAAGGGGCTGACACAGTATGATTCACTCTATGGAGAGCCCAGGAGTGGATATGGCCATTAGATTTGCCTAAGGTGGGGCCCAAATGTCCAGGCCCTTATCCTCCTACTTCATCAGCCACTGAATGTGGGCTTCCCTGGGAGGAGAATATTTTTGGCTGAGACATCCCTCTGTAGCTAAGGCAGACCATGGTGGCCCTGACAGCTATAGGCTGCATCTCTGAATCAGTGTGAATGGGAGCACTGGACAACTCTGAGTCCCCTAATGATTCCCCAGACTACATCACTTCTGTGTCTTAGTCACGCACCCCTTTGTGAGTTCAGGTATTTTGCCAGGTTTGACTATTTGAAATTTACTATGTACATACAAAGACACTTTCACTCTCATTTTGCAGTGGCTATGTTTGTGATTCCCCAACGCCACCACATATACTACTTTATTTAAAAGAGATGTTTAAAAAATCCATCCCTGACAGTGAATCTTGGCAATTATGATAGCCACAATTCCAGAAATAAATAATTTGTGCACAAAGAGAAGTAGAAAATAAATGTAAAAAAGCTCAACTGTGTACAGGCATTTCTACAGGCATCTTAACCTAGAATTGACTGAGGGTCGTCTTATATTTTGCCCAAATTATACGGAGTTTTTCAAAAACAAAGTAATTGAAGAACTTTGTAAAAATTTTTATATTAGATGATTCCCTAATTTTTGAGTGGTCAGTCTGGGGAAAATGCCAGGAATATAAGTAATGTAAGTGTCCGTAAAAACCAAATAGAGAGATATATCACAGCCACTGAAGTAAACGCTACTGTATATATTGAAGTCAATTCCTTGCACTACCAAACCACAAAACCACTTTTCTTCAAAGCTACACATCTTGAGAAAACTCTCTCTTCTATTTCATCTTCTTACATAAAACTCCATGTGAAAACAGAAGGACCTTGTAGAGAAAGTGACAGGCCTTTAATTCAAGGCACAACTTTA